>NW_027187280.1:4836939-4860751 GCF_028583685.1 Petaurus breviceps papuanus | reverse complement strand
ACACACACACACACACACACACACACACACACACACACACACACACATTGAGCCCTGAGATTGGAAAAAGTCTTGGCTGAGGTGGGAAGAAGGAGGTGAGAAAATTAGGTGTGAATGAATGGAGAAAGGAGATAATTAGAGGTTCCCACTCCTGCTCAGGACTCCCCTGGCTCCTATTATATTTCTGGGAAAAGAGACAAAAAAACCAAACAATTTTCTGAAGTGGGAGAGCTAACCCTTGCTTTGAATTGTATGAGGGAGAGGGCTGGGAGAGAAGTATGTGAATGCACCCTCTTCTCTACAACCATTTTTCTCACCTTTTTCTCATTCCTTCTCTCTTCTCTTCCTTGACTCCCACTTTCACTCTGCTCCCATTTATTCTGTCTTGGCTGGGGGAGGGGGGCAGCATTTTATCCTGTGCTATCAGTTCTCACTCCAGAGGGAGTTGTCATTTTGTTGAAAACTACTCTCTCTCCTAGCACCATCTTAAAAGAAAACATTCCTTGATCCAGGACCTATTTGCATTTGACTTGATTCTCTCTGTCTGTCTGTCTGTCTCTCCTCTCTCTCTCTCTCTGTCTCTCCTCTCTCTCTCTCTCCTCTCCTCTCTCTCTCTCTCCCCTCTCTCTCTTCCCCTCTCCCTAACCACCCTGTCTCCACCTCCCCCTTTCCTTCCTCCCTCCCATCCTTCCTTCCCTTTTTCCCTCCTTCCCCTCTCCTTCCCTTTTCTATCTCACTCTCTTTTTCTCTTTTGTTGTATCTTTTCTTTCTTTCCTCTTTGCTCTTTCTTTTGTCCTTTCTCTCCCCTCTCCTTCCTTCCTTCCTTCCTTCCTTCCTTCCTTCCTTCCTTCCTTCCTTCCTTCCTTCCTTCCTTCCTTCCTTCCTTCCTTCCTTCCTTCCTTCCTTCCTTCCTTCCTCCCTCCTTTAGAAATCTGTCTTCAGAAGCTCCAATCTAGTTGTCTAGGGAGCAAAGCAATAGATTTGGAATCAGAAGATAAAAGACTTCAACTCTGGCTCTAATACTTATTACCAATACGTCTATGGACAATTCACTTCACTCTCTGGGCTTGAGTTTACTCATCCGAAAAATGAAAAAGATTGTACCTCCCAAAGTCCTGCTAGCTCTAAGTAAATCTAGGATCCAGTAGATTGTAAGTTCCTTGAGGGCAGGAACTCTTTTAGTTTTGGCTTCATATCCCCCGTGTCTAGCATACATTAGGTGCTTAATAAATACTTTTTGAATTCAAGTCAGATGAATTCTGTCTTTTCATATTCACCTGTTTCCATAAGCAGCTTCCAGAGGGCTGTTGGAGGTGTCCTAGAAGGCCCCATCACATCCTAGGATTCCTAACTTTTGTTGTATTATGTACCCCCTGGCAGTCTGATGAACCCTTTCTCAGAATGATGTTTTTAAAAGCACAAAATTAGAAAAAATTCCACATAGGATTACAAAAGAAACCAAAGGTTAGTGAAAATAAAGATGGATGTTTTTCCCCCTTCCAAGTTCACAGATTCTCTGAAATATGCCTATGCACTTAGAATCCTAAGAACCCCAGATCTAAACTGAAGTTTACTGAATAACAGAATATGCTTGAGGCTTATCCTGGAACCAGACCTCCTTTCTTGGACCCAGACTCCAGTTTCTTGCCTCATGTTTCTAGCTGAATCCTTGACCCTCTCTGGAATGGTGAAGGAAGGACTCATGACTGAGGAGGACTGGGGTAGGTAGTCTGAAGGACTCACTAACACAAACTGATGGAAGGTATGTTCCTGGTTCAGTGAGTTCCCTTTAGGAAGTCGACATTTACATCCACCCACAAGCAGACATAATATGGGGTAGTGGAAGGGGCCCTAAACGCACAGTTTTTATTTCCCACTCTTTCTGGAATTGTTGGCAAATTATTTAAACTCTCTGCTTTTTCCCTGCCATCTGTAAACAGGGTCACAGTAATACCCTGCTTGTTTGTTGTGAAGACTAAGGGAGATATTGGGTGTACAAGAATTTTGTAAATTGTAAATTGTATAGTAGGTGGTGTAGACATTTTCTGTTCTCCTGGAAGTATCCTTTGAGCAGGTTGGGGGTGGGGAGGTGTTGTGATAATAATAGTTCCTATTTACATATAGCCCTTCACAGTTTACAAAGTACCATTCGTCAAGGAAACCTTGTGAAGCAGGTATCATAGGTGTGGTTATGCCAATTTTAGAGATGAGAAACTGAGGTTTAGAGAAAGGAAGTAATGTGCCCATGGTGGTCACATGGCTGGTAGATAATGGTGTCAGAAGACTTGGGTTTCAGTCCCAGAGCCAAGTTTATGCTCTTGATATTTTTCAAAAGTCTCTTTGTCTCCCTCACCATCCATTGTCTCTTTTGGCCTTGTAACAACTCTATGAAGTAAATTGCACCAACATTATTATTCCCATTTTACAGATGAAAACACTGAGGCTAAAGGAAGTTCAATGGTCAGTGTTCTTTCCATCACACCAAATTGCCTCTCTGGTTGTCCTTAATCTCTACCTACAATCTCAAGGACTGCATCCTAGGTGATTGGCTCTTGCCTTCCTTATTTCTTTGTAGCAAGTGAATGAATGAATGAAAATATTTATTTAGCACTGGAGATTCAATAGGTGTGATAGCTATATTTTATCTTCTTCTTCCATTAATGTGGGGTAGTTGTCCATTTTGTATTTTCAAAAGTAGATTAGACAGATTCATACAATATTCAACAAACGTTTTTAGTTTCCTATTCCTCAGAGCACTGTCCTAGGTGAAGTGGGATCTTAGCAGATCATCCCATATCTTCCTAAAGTTAACAGTCTAGTAAAGAAATAAGACCCAAATGAGGATAGCTATAAAGAATTGACCATATGATTTATGAAGGGAGCTGTCATTACTGACTAGAGCAGTTCAGACTGTTTATGATTTTTGAAAATATGGCAAGTCAACTAAAATGGCACCTTTAGTTGATTTGGAGAGGCCTACATAGGTTAGATATGAGCAGAGCTGGGGAGGAATTCACTAATTCTCCTGTTGATGGACTAAAAATGCTTTTACCACCTTCTAAATTCAGGACCCTGGGACAGAGTCCTGGCTGCCTAGTCCTTGACATCACTGAGAAAGGGGAGTGGTTGGGATTACAGAAATTATGTCAACAATAAATCAAGTCAACAAACATTTGTTAAGCATTTATTATTGGCCATGTAGGTGGCATTTGAGTTTCATCTTTTAAAAATGGACAGGAAACAGGTAAAGGGGGAAGGCGTTTTAGGCATTGAGATGCCACCTTGGCAAACGGTGATGGGAGGATACAGGATATTTTCAGAAAATAGAATTCACACTGATCATAAAAGAAGATCAAGCACCTTTCAGAAGCACAATAACCACACAGCCACATGGTGTCTTTGGGAGATGTTGTCATACTGTGATTGGGAATCATGGTTATTCAGGCTTTAGTGACGAGGGTCAGGGTTCAGCCAGCACTGCAATACCTTAAGGTATCTGGGCTGGATGAATGAACAGTGACTTTTCCAGCATAATTTGAGCTCGAGCTAACTTTTTTCATGCATCAAGTAGTAATTGCAATTTATACAGGTAAGTAGAAAATAAAAAAAGTTAGGGAAAAGTAGAAGCCAATAGAGGCATGCAAGGCTGCCATGAATGGATACAACTACAAGGATAACAATCCACTTTCAAGCTCTTTAAGGTAGACAAAACACTTTCCCTCCAACAACCTCTAAAGGGGTAGTACAAGTATCACCTCCCCCCCACCCCGTTTTGTAGTGTTCTGCATATAACAGATTCTCAATAAATGTTTGTTGAATTTGAACTTTGATTGAATGCAGAGGCTGAGTTCTGTTGGATAAGTAGGACAAACTAACAAAATTGAACAGAAAGACTAAATGGAAAGATGAATGGAAATCCATCTAAGAGCATTTATTAAGCACCTATCATATGCAAAGGATTGCTCTAGACTCTGTCCTAAGGATAAGACAGATGATGTTAGAGTGAAAGAAGGGAAAGAATTAAAAAGCAGCATTATTGGACTGAACTTGGGATTTCATTAGCGAAGAGAACTCCTGTTGAGGAAATTTTCTCTTTACTAGTGTATTTTTGCAACTGTTTTACAACTTCAGAGTTTTTGACAGTCTTCTGAAGATTTGAACCCAAGACTTTCTGACTCTTAGGTCAGACCTGTTGCATTATATACCCACTGTTTCTCCATGGAATGAGAGAAGCGAACAAACAAGGATTTGGTTTAACCACCTCTGACACAAGAGCTTTCCTACCCTGCCCCCAAGTGAACTGAAGGTGTCATTTTGATTTGCTTGTCATGGTTTCAAAAATTATAGACAGATCTGATCTTCCCTTCTAACCTCTCACTCTAGTGAGTAATGACCTTTCTCCTCATAAATACCACCTCAGAGGCTCCGCCTCCAACAACAATAATAATAGCTAGCCCTTATATAGCACTTTAAAGTTGGCACAGTATTTTATAAATATTATCTCAATATTTGCCAGAATTATACAAGATTCCTTGAAAGACATAGCAACAAAGATACTTTGTTCTACTTGCCCATGACAATTAATATCATGAGTCATAAGACAGGGAGCTATATGCTTGCCAAAAGTGGATACCACCATCTTGGAGGATGTTCAAAGCAGAGTCCAAATGGATGAGAATCCCATTTCTGTCAAGGGTTCTTATCCTGGGGTCCATGAATAGATTTCAGATATCTATTTACTTGAGTAAGACACTGGGTCTGGAATCAGAAGACTTTCATTCAAACTTGCCTCTGATACTACCTGTGTGACCTTGGGCATAAGGTATTTCAACTTCACTTTCCTCATTTCTAAAGTGAGGTAGCTGGACTCCTTCCAGCCCTAAGTCAATGGTACTGTGATTGTAAAAGGAAAATAATAACAATAATAATAATTGCTCATGAAAGAATACAGATGCTTAAAAATTGAGGTAAAAATATGATTCAAGAAACTCTTGCATGGGGAGGCTAGGTAGCACAGTGAATAGAACACTGGTTCTGGAGTCAGGAGGATCTGAGTTCAAGTTCGGCCTCAGACACTTACTAGTCGTGTGACCTTGGGCAAGTCACTTAACCCCAATTGCCCTACCTTCCCCACTCCAAAAAGAAAAAAAAGCAAAGAAAAAAGAGAAACTTGTAATAGAGAGGCCTATGGAGAATCATCATGTTTAGAGATGTATGAGATTGTAGAAACCATTTATTCCAACTCTCTCATTTTACACTTGATGGAATTGAGGGTGCTCTTCTCATTTTGGTTCTCTTCAAGCCTTTCCACTTTACTGTGCACTATGTCAGGGACTGTACCATTAGAATTCAAATTGGTGGTTTTGAGTCATATAGCTTGTGAAAAGAGTTTATGATAAACATACGTTTTTACAGAAATTTTCCATTTTCACCTGTTTGTTGCCTCCCTTCTGGTTTCATCTTTTTTTTTTAAAGCAATTGGGGTTAAGTAACTTGCTCAAGGTTACACGGCCAGGTGTTTCTGGGTGGGTGCTCAGTGTCTGAGCCCGGATTCGATCCCAGGTCATCCCAACTCTAGGGCCGATGCTCTTATTCACTGTGTTACCTGGCCACCCCTGCCTGGTTTCATCTTTAAATGTGCATGGGATGAATTTGCTTGGCTGGGTCTGTTGCCAAGATTTCTGTAAACTTGTCTTTCTTCAGTTTTCTCTCACTGTTTTATGAGGTGATACTGTTCATGATCTTTCTCGGCACTATTTTACCAATCAGCAAATGGAGAGGGAATTCACACCGGGATCAATTTACAAGGTATCAGCATATATATGGTGCTTTCAGATTTTCGAAGCACATTACAAATATTGTCTGATTTGATCCTCATAACAACCCTGTGAGGTAGATGCTACGATTATCTTCATTTTACAGATGAGAAAACAGATGGTAAGTGAATTGATCAGGTCCATATCTACTAAGTGTCTGAGGTTGGATTTGAACTCAGGTCTTCCTGATTCCAGGTGCATTGTTTTCTGTCTGCTGTGCAACCTAGCTGTCTCTCAGAAAAAGAGGAGAGTGGTAAAGACTTGGGGGAAAACTCATACCTTTTATTCCTTTGTTTAGACGCTTACCACTCAATTTAACAAACCCTTCTTTTCTTTTCTTTTTTTTTTGGAGAGGGAAAGGTAAGGCAATTGGGTTAAGTGACTTGCCCAAGGTCACACAGCTAGTTAGGGTCAAGTGTCTGAGGCCATATTTGAACTCAGGTCCTCCTAACTCCAGGGCTGGTGGAGTATTCACTGTGCCACCTAGCTGCTCCCAACTACTATTTTTCTTTTTCTTTCTTTCTTTTTTCTTTTCCAATCACTTATTTTCAATTGTGTGTAGAGCACTTACTTTGGACTAAAGGAGATACCAAAGTTAGATAAGAAACAATATGCCCTCATGGACCTTATAATCTTATATACAAATATGACAGACACAAATGACTATACTAAAAAATAATGCATTATTAGTACATAAAATAGAAAAAAAGACCTAAGACCTTATTATTTACTCCTTAAGTCCTCAACTTTACCATCACAACACAAGCTGAAATATATGGTGAAGAAAAGATTCAACTATGCTTTAAAAAAATTGTTCCAAGATTTCAGTGAACTAAAAATGCAATCAGCCAGATTTATTAAGGGAGAGGAACTGGATCTGTGAATTAGGGAACACAAGATGAGGAAACTCTACCAGCATAGGTCAGCACCTTCTGGTCTGAGAGAGTGGCCCAAAGCCCGAAGAGATGAAGTGATCTGGTTACAGAACCAGTATGAGTCTGAAGCAGGACCTGAACCCAGGTCTTGTCATGCCTAAGACCAGCTTTCTATCCATTATGCTTTGCTACTTCTATTACAACAAAATTTCACAGGAAGAGATGTGAAGTGCTGCATTTGATCCTGACTTACTGTAGGCTCCCTACTAAAGGCATGGGTCCTTCAAAAATCAATACCTTGGAACTTAAAATAGAACAAAAAAAGTAAATTTAAAAAAAAGTAAAAAAATACTTTGTTTATTAAAGCAAAGAAACAAAGATTTTGGCTAGCAAAACAAAATACCACCTCAAAGGCTCCCTCTCCAACAATAATAATAGCTAGCATATATACACATATATATATATATATACACACACATACAGATATAAACATATATACACACATACATATATATATATATATACAGATAAATATGTATATAGTATTTAATGTTAGCTAAGTGCTTTACAGATATTATCTCAGTTTTTGCCAGAATTGTGCAAGATTCCTTGAAAGATGTAGCAACAAGGATACGTTGTTCTACTTGCCCATGACTATTAATATCAAATGAGTCATAAAATAGGGAGCTAGGGCAGTTAGGTGGCACAGCAGATAGAATACCAGCCTTGGAGTCAGGAGGACCTGAGTTCAAATGTGACCTTAGACATTTACTAGTTGTGTGACTCTTGGCGAGTGACTTAACCCTGCTTGCCTCCAAATAAAATAAAACAAGGAGTTATATGCTTGCCAAAGGTGGCTACCAGAATCTTGGAGGATATTCAGGGCAGAGTCCAAATGGAAGAGGAACAAGGGTCCTTAAACCAGGGTCCATGAATAGATTTTAGTGGCCTGTGAACTTGGGTGGGGAAAAATTTACATCTTTATTTTTATTAACCTCTTACTGATGTCTAACATTTCCTTCAGTTATGAAGGTAGGCAATAAAATGTGATTCTGAAGAGCAGTATATAAGCTTTATCAGACTGCCAAAATGGTCCATGATAACAAAAATGTCAAAAACTCCCTTTACATGGTGGGGTCCACCAGATGCTTCTGTTTGTAGATGCCATTGTATGGATTGACTCAAGCCCCAGAACACTGAAAGCCTTTGAAGGAGATGCATAATGAATCAAAAGGGTTTAGCCAATCTATACAAGAAGAAACAAGTAAATAAAGAATATTTTTTAGAAAATCTCTTTCTTCGTGTATATATATATATAAAACACTATATATGTATAAATATGTGTGTATATGTATATATACACATATATGTATATTTATATATAGGAGAGCCCCTAGGTCTAGTCTATCATAACATCTCTCTTGAACAGACATGGTGACTAGACTATAACCTAGATCCAGAATTGACCACGTGGAGAATGAGAATTGATCGTTTTGGCGATCTATACAATGTTTGTAACAGACCAAGACTTCTTTCTGAATTGCTGGCCCATCTTTAGAACATCCATATTTGGGGTGGCCAGGTAGCACAGCAAGTAAGAGCACCGGCTCCAGTGTTGAGAAGACCTGGAGATCGAATCCCGGGCTCAGACACTCAGCACCACACCCAGAAATAACTGGCCGTGTAACCTTGAGCAAGTTACTTAACCCTGATTGCTTAAAAAAAAAAAAAAACATCCATATTTTCCCAGTGATATATTTTTATTAATCATGGAGGATCATAAGTCTCTAAATAGCTAAAATTAAGGATCTTTCAAAGTGCAATGGAGAAGGACATGGTGTGAGTAGCCTGCAACATACTACATGTTATCAATGGAGTTCAGGACAGGAGAAGTAGTGAAATGGTGTTACCAAACATAGCAAGTGGCAGTTTCTAGATTTATGAACTAATTGTTCTTTTTTTCAATTGAGCATTTAAATATAGTGAAAAGACATGCGAAGGAGAAAATGCCTAAAACCTTGTCTAGACCTTTACACTCATTTCTACAACCATCTAATGTCATCTGTGTGAAGAACACTTCGCTTTGGACTAGGGGAGATGCCAAAGTTAGATAAGAAATTATCCTTGCCTTCATGGAGTTTACAGTCGGGTAGAGAGATGTCAAAGTGGGGGAAGGTCTATATTGATGAGGGGTGGTACTTAGAGAAAATTTTGTGAAGGAGGAAGTAATTGAGTTGGGGTTTAAAGGAGAAGCTTCAAGGGGTAGAATAGGAGAATAGCTTAGTTCAAGCATAAAGAATAACATAAGCAAACAGGCAAAGAAATACACAGTATACACTGGGGAACAATAAGTAGCTTAGTTGGACCATAGACTATGAACACAGAAGCAGGATGAGATCAAGCTGTAAAGATAATATGGCACCAGATTGTGGATGGGGTCTTGCCATCAGAATAAATTTGAACTTTGCTTAGTAGGCAGTATAGATCCAATGATTTCTGAGCAAAGGAGCAACATGATTAGATCTGCTTTCATTTTCTTCCCTTATGGCTCTACTCAGCATCCTTGCAACTTTTAAAACCAAATTATTCCTTCCTGGGACTATGCTTCCTTTTTTATCCACATCACCAGTTATTAATACAGTGTTTGGCACATTTTAAGGCTCAATAAAGATTTTTAAATTCATCCATATATAAGGAAGATGAATTTAGCAGCTCTCTGAAGGATGGTTGGGTGAGGAGGAAGATCAAAAGGAAGATCATTTGGGTCAATTGGGATGGTTCAAGTAGGTGGTAAGGAGGGCTGGAATAAAGAAAGTGGACATAATAGGAGTAGGGAGGAAGGAATAAAGTGAAAAATATTTTAGAGGTAAAATTGAAGCTTTTGGCTGCTGATTAGAAATGAGAAGGGAGGTGGGGGAAGTGTAAAAAATAATCACAAGGCCTTGAATATCAGAAACTGGAGCATCTAATGTTTGGATTGCTACAATAGCATATTTGCTGATTTTTCCACCTTTAATGAAATCTCTTTTTTTAACCATTCAATTTTATTTTATTTTCAGTTCTATATTCTTGTCTTATCCCAACACTCTACTACCCACTGAAAAGGCAAGAAATATGAAGCATATTACAAATAAGAAGTCATGCAAAACAAAATTTTGCGTTAAACACGTTCCAGAAAAACAGACATGGACACACAGACACGAGAAAAAACATGCTTCAGTCTGCATTCTGAGTCCACCAGTTCTATATCTGAAGGTGAATAGCATTTTTCCCCCATCATGATTCCTGTAGAATTGTGATGGGTGATGATCAGAGTTCTGAGTCTCTGCCAGTCGATCATCTTCATAATAACATTACTGTATAAGTGGTTTTTCTGGTTCGGCTCATTTCACTTTGTATCAGTTCATATAAGTCTTCCCAGGTTTTTCTTGAACCATGTCCTTATTTTTTTAAATATAAAAATAGTGTTCCGTCACGTTTGCAGTCACTGCCCATTTAGAAGCACCCCCAAGGGGCTGCTGTAGACACATCTGTGCTTGCGGTTCCCTTGGCTTTTCTTTCTATCTCTTTGGGGCTAGAGAACAAATAGTGGTGTTACTGGGTCACAGGGCATGCTCAGTTTAGTAGCTTTTTGGACATTCCCATTTTCCGATATCCCTCCTTTTTTTTCATCTTAGCCAATCCAATGGGTGTGAGGTGATACTTCAGAATTGTTTTACTTTTCACTAATTTTTAGTGATTTAGAGTATTTTTCATATCACTCTTAATAGCTTTGATTTTTTCCTCTGAAAATGAACTGTTCATATCCTTTGACCATTTAACTGTTGGGAAAGGGCTCTTATTCTTGTAAATCTGGCTCAATTCCCTAAATATTTGAGAAATAAGACCTTTATCAGAGAAAATTGTTGTAAAAATTCCTCCCTACCCCACTCCAGTTTCCTGCTTTTCTTCTAATTTTAGTTGCATTGGTTTCATTTGTGCATAATCTTTTTTTATGTAAAAAAATTATCCATTTTACCTCCCACAAATCTCTCTATCTCTTGTTTGGTCATGAACTCTTCTCCTCTATAGACCTGAGAAGTAATTTTTTCCATCCTTCATTAATTTGTTTATGATATCATCCTTTATGTCTAAATTATGTACTCATTTTGAGCTTATTTTGGTATGTGGTGGGAGATGTTAGCCTTTTTCCAGTTTCTTCCCAGTTTTCCTGACACTTTTTGTCAACTAGTGAGATCTTGCTCCAGTATCTGGGGTCTTTGGATTTAGCAAACATTAGTTTCTGTGCTTATTAGCTTTTGTATGTTGTGTACCTAATCTGTTCCATTGATCAACCATCTATTTCTTATCAACAACCAAGGTGATTTGATCATTACAGTTTTGTATTATAGTTTGAAATTTGGTTAAGTTCTCTTCTTTTACATTTTTTAATTGATTCTTTTGATATTCTTGAACTTTTCTTCCTTTAAATGAACTTTGTTGCAATTTTTTCCTAATTCTATAAAGTAATTCTTTGGTATTTTGTTTGATATGGTGCTAAATAAGTAAACTAATTTAGATAGCATTTAAATTTTTATTATAGTGACGCTACCTACACATGAACAATTAATAGTTTATTCTTTATTTAGTTCTGTCTAGATTTATGTGAAAAGTGTTTTGTAATTGTGTCCATAAAGTTCTTGTGTGGGACTTAGCAGATAGACTTCCAAGTATTTTATACTATCTGTAGTTATTTTAAATAGAATTTCTCTTTTTATCTCTTCCTTCTGGATTTTGTTGGTAATATATAGAAATGTTGATGATTTGTGTGTATGTGTGTGTGTGTGTGTGTGTGTTTTATATCCTACAACTCTGCTGATGTTGTTAAGTGTTTCAACTAGTTTTTAAATTGATTCTCTAGGTTCTCTATGAAAACTATCATATCTGTAAAAAGTGAGTTTTGTTTTCTCATTGCTTATGCTTATTCCTTCAGTTTATTTTTCTTGTCTTAATGCTATGGTTAGCATTTCTAATATAATATTGAAAAATAATGGTGATAATGTACACCCCTGTTTCATTCTTGATCTTATTGGAAAGGCTTCCAGTTTATCCCTTTTATATAAAGTTTTCTCTTGGTGTTATATAGATACTACTTATCATTTAAGAAAAGGTTTGTTATTGATATGGTCAATTATGCTTGTAGTTTTCCTAATATTGAATTATCCTTGCATTCTTGGTACAAATCCAGCCTGGTCATAGTGCATGATCTTTGTGATATGTTGTCATAATTTCCTTGCTAGTATTTTATTTAAATTATCTCCATCAGTATTCATTAAGTAAATTGATCTATAGTTTTCTTTATTTTTTTTTTTTCATTCTCCCTGGTTTAGGTAGCAAGACCATATTTTTTACATAGAAGGGATTTAGTAGGACTTCTTCTTTATCTATTTTTTTTCAAATAGCTTAAGTAGTATTAAGATTTAATTGTTATTTAAATTTTGGTAAAATTCACTTGTAAATATATCTGGCCCTGGGTTCCCCTTCCCCCATCCCCCGCCCCAGGGTCTGATTTATGACTTCTTCCATTTATTTGTCTAAGATAGGGTTATTTATGTATCCTATTTCCTGTTTTTTGTTAATCTGGGCAATTTATATTTTTGTAAATAATCACCTAGTTAACTTAGAATGTCAGTTTAATTAACATATAGTTGGGCAAGATAACTTCTAATAATTGTTTCATCTTCATTGGTTATGAATTCATCTTTTTCATTTTTTGATACTGAAATTTTGATTTTCTTCTTTCATTTTGAAGTCAAATCTGCCAAAGGCTTATCTATTTTTTTGTTTTTATAAAAAAAAACCAGCTCCTAGTTTTATTTACTAGTTCAATGATTTTTTTTTTTTACTTTCAATTTTATTAATCTCTTTTTTGAGTTCTAGGATTTCTATTTTGGTGTTTAATTCGGGGCTTTAAATTTGATGATTTCCTGTTTTTTTTTTTTAAGGTACATACCAATTAGTTGATCTGCTCTTTTTCTCCTTTCCCAAAAGTATTGCTTTGTCTATATTCCATATATTTGAGTATGTTATCACATTCTTGTCCTTATCTTTAATGAAATTATTGATTCTTTCTATAATTTGTTCTTTGACCCACTTATTTTTTTTAAGATTAGGTTATTTAACTTCCAAATTCTTTTAATCTGTTTTAGAGGCCAATTGTTGAATGTATTTTTTATTGCATTATGGAGACAAAAAGATGCATTTAATATTTCAGCCCTTCTGAATTTGTGAAGCTTTTATTTCCAGATACTTGTTCAATTTTTGTGGAAGTGCCATGAATAGTTGAGAAATAGATATTCTCCTTTCTTTCTATTAAGCATTTCCCAGAGGTCTATTTTTTTTTCTTTTTGGAGGGCAATTGAGGTTAAGTGACTTGCCCAAAGTCACATGGCTAGTGTGTCAAGTGTCTGAGGCCAGATTTTAACTCAGGTCCTCCTGACTCCAGGGCCAGTGCTCTATTCACTGTGCCATCTAGCCACCCCTCAGAGGTCTATTTTCTAAAATTCTATTCATCTCCTTAACTTTTTTTCTTATTAATTTTGTGATTAGATTTATCTAGGTCTGAGAGGGTAAATTGAGGTAGGAATGTAAACAATTTAGCCTTGTTTAAGCTCTTATGATTTCTCACTTATGTTTTTATGCTACTCCTGACCCTTGTGTCTGAATGTCATATTTTCTGTTCAGCTGTGCTCTAGTCTTTTCATTGGGAATGCTTGAAAATTCTGTTTAATTAAATGTCCATTTCCCTCCTGTAGGATTATACTCAGTTTTTTTTTTTTGAGGGATAAGTCCTAACTCCTTTCTCATCAGAATTCTAAGCATTGCATTGATTTCAAGGGGTAGCTGTGAAATCTTGTGTAATCCCGACTGTGGCTCCACAGTATTTGGATTATTACTTTATCATCGCTTGCAATACTTTTTCCTTGACTTGAGAGCTCAGGAATGTGGACATAATATTACTGTGAATTTTCATTTGGGGATTTCTTTCAGTAGATGACTGGTGGATTCTTTTAAATTCTACTTTGTTCTCTGGTTCTAAGATACTTGACCAATTCTGATTTTTAAGGAGTTTTTGTTTGTATATTTTGTACCTCTTTTACCATTTGGCCAATTCTGATTTTAAAAGAGTTATTCTCTCCATTTTTTTTGGTAACTCTTTTATCAGACTATCAACTCTCTTTTCATAATTTTTTTGTGTAGCTCTCATTTCTTTACCCAATTTATTCTTTACCAATCTTATTTGATTTTTAAAACAATTTTTTTTTGCTCTCTTAAAAATATCTCTTTCTTTAACTCTTCTAGGAATTCCTGTTGGTTTTGTTTCTACTCTGCATTTTTCTTAGAGGCTTCACTCATAGATGTTTTCAAGTTATTGTTTTCTTCTGTGTTTGTGTCTTGAGCTTCTTTGTCACTATAATAGCTTTTTATGATTAGGCTTCCCTTCTCCTCCCATGTTTCTGGCTTCCTTTTTTGACTGGATTTTATGTTAGTTTTGGGTTCTGCTCACCTCTGGGCAAGGTGGGAATGTCTGGCATGAGTATCATTTTTATGTCCTTCTACTACTTTCACAGCTTAGTCTGGGGTGAGGAGAGGGTCTATAAAATTTTGGTGCTTCCAAAGTGGTGTGATCTGGGGAAAGGTCTGTTCACTGCCATCCTGGTCTATAAATTCCTGACCCAGTTTGAGCCTGTCCATTGACTATTGTTGAACTTAGTCACAGGTAGCCTACTATGCAGGCTATGCAGGTTTAGTTATTGAAGTATTAGCTCCCTCTTGGTTTTGGTTTCATATCCTAGGTTATTCCATTGCAAGTTTATGCTCAGGGCTAGAAGTTAGAACTGAATCCCTACTCTACACTTGGATTCAGAGCCACACAAGATTTTTGGAATGAATTCCTTCCTCTTTAGGTAGGTAAGGCCCCTGCTCCCTTATGACCATGAGTGCTCCTCTCTCTACTGGAACTGTGACCTGGGTTTGGGTAATAATGGGTGATGGAGCTGTCAGTTGGCACCTATTACTCCTACTAGTACAGGGGTCTCTTTTTGCTCAGTGTTTAGTTCCCTTACACATCCTTGTGTGCTGACCAGTTCCTTGACACTGTTGCCACCATCACTGTCCTGTGTCACTTTTGTTTGTTATGGTGGTGCCACTAATGCTGCACTGTGCTCCTAACCAGTCCTCACCCCAGTGTCCACACACCTCTGTCTTTCTAAGCTGCCCTGGGCTAGAAAAATGACTCATTCTGACTTTTTCTTGACTTTCCGGAACAGAATTTGGTCTGTTACTCTTTATTGGTCATTATAAGATGTGAAGGAGCTAAGGCTGAAATGATTGCTTGCTTGCTTTCAATCTGCCATCTTGACTCCATCTTCCTTTAAAAAATCTTAATGGGAAGCAGTCATATCTAGTGCACTTGGCCCCGTATCAATTAAATTGCCGATGGTTTTTGCGAGAAGGAAAGTCCACTCTCCTGGAAGCATCTTGAACAGACTTTACCAAAATAATAGTCAAAAGTCATTAAGGATTTTTAAGCACTGGCACATAGATGTGTGCTAAGTATAATATTGATCAGCATTTACATAACAATTTGAAATGTGAAAAAATGCTTATATATATATGTATATGATCTCATTTAAGCCCCATAAAGTTGATACTACAGATAGCCCTCTCCATTTTACAAATGAAGAAACTAAGATTCAGAATGATTAAATGATTTATTTATGGTCATATGACTAGTGATATATCAAAGGCATGATTTGAACCCAAACCTTCCAGACTCAAGTCTAACACTTTTCTATGCCAAGATGTACTGCTCTCTGTTACTTCTATGTAACAATGATGACAATGTTGGTGACGATACTGACAATGACTATGAGGATGACAACAGCAACTCACATATTATGGGACCAAATAATTGCCCCACCAAAGGTGTATTAGTGTGCCTGTCTTTCCACAGCTCCTCCAATGTGACCAGCTCCTGCTTTTTGGATCATCTTTGACAATTGGTATGTCATATGGAGAAATTTCAGAGTTGTTTTAATTTGCATTTCACTTACCACTATTGATTTGGGATATATTTTCAAATGGGTATTTGTAATTTCCAATTCTCCTTTTGACCATTTATCTATTGGGGAATGCTTCTTTGTATTATGTACTTGTATTGATTCCCTAATAGCTCTCCAGTATGAAAATTATATCAGTAATTCTTGATGTAAATACTCTCCCCTCACTGTTCAGTTTCTCTACTTATTCTACCTTCATTGATTTTTATTTATGGAAAGCCTTTAACATTTTATATAATTGAAATTGTAGGGGTGGCCAGATAGCACAGCGAGTAAGAGCACCGGCTTCAGTATCAGAACGACTTGTAGATAGAATCCCGGGCTCAGACACTTAGCACCCACCCAGAAACACCTGGCCCTGTAACCTTGAGCAAGTTACTTAACCCCAATTGCTTAGGGGTGGCCAGGTGGCTCAGCAAGTAAGAGCACCCACTCCAGTGTTTGGGATGACCTGGAGATCGAATCCCGGGCTCAGACACTCAGCACCACACCCGGAAATAACTGGCCGTGTAACCTTGAGCAAGTTACTTAACCCTGATTGCTTGAAAAAAAAAAGAAATTGTGCACACTTTGTTTTATGATTTCCTCTATCTCTTGTTTGGTTAAAATTCCTCCTCCTACTGTTCTTTCTCTCACTTTTCTGTAAGACTTCTTGAAGCATGGTATTCAGATTTCTTTTTTATGATGGTTTTCTAGGCCACCTATAATCCTTAAGTTATCTCTTCATATCTTATCTTCTAGTTCAAGTCTTAAAAAATGTCCACTAGTTTTCATTTTGCCTTTGTAGTTCTACATTCTGATTCTAGCAGAGGAGCTATTGTTATGGAGGGTATCTCTGCCTTTGGTTTGACATTCTCTAGTCTCTCGTTAAATTTGATTTTAATTTCTGTCCTCATTTTAAAATATTTTTCATTTTAAATTTCTTTGATTTGATTAAATTTCTTCTAAGCCATTTTGGAGACTCTTGCAGTTGGAATTATTATTTGAGGGGCTTTCACCTTCCACATATGATTTTGGACTCACTTTCCTTTGTTGAGAACTTGCCCATTGAGATGATTCTTTCATTTGAAATTTGAATTTGTTTATTTCCTGCCCCATCAACTGTTTATCTTTCTTGCTCAATAACTCTGCTGATTTTTATATGATGTCATTGCTGTAAAGTTGCTTCTTGCTGTTAAAGTTTTCCATTGTCCAGGTTCAATTCTTTGTCTGTGGGGATTTTCTCACCTGTTCTCTTCTCTCTCTGAACACTAACATTGGAGAAGACCCATGGTCTTCAAATGGTGGGAATGACCTGTTGGAACATTGATGCAGTAAGTCTATGAGATTCTATTGTAGTGATACCCATTCTTCATTCTTTAGGGCTCCACTCTCCTCTCTCTATGTAGAAGAGGGATAGTAACTCAAAAAACCTCCCTTAAATTCAATTTTCACACACAAGTCAAGACATCATTCTGTGATGTCATTGGTCCTCTCTAAAACAAAGGATGAACAACTTGACTCTCTTCTCTGAGACTGACTTTCTTTAGTTTTTCAGTCAGACCCCAGGGGATAATAAAGAAAGGGTTAGAGTAGGATCCCTCCAGACATTCCTGGGTGGAGAGATCTGAGAAATCTTCATGATTGGGTCTCTCTTCCATTTTTCCCTTCTTCCTGCTGCCTATTTCCTGCGTAACAGTAGTTAATAGCAATAAACAGCATTATACTTTGTGAGCCTTCCCTCTTCCATGCTCTTGTTTTTTAGGCCTCATACTCCTCCATAGCTGTCTCTTTTCTAGTCTTGGGATGGTAAGATTCATTAGCCTCAATCTGCCCTTGGGAGTATAACATTGGGAGGTGGGAGATTGAAGGTGGAGGAAGGAATACCAAGAGAGATGGGTTTCAAACTGCTCTTAGATGGCTTCTCCCAAAGGACATAGCTAAGGTGTGAATTCCAAAAACCAATGCCTGAGAGTAAAGGAGCAAAGAGGTATGTGTCAAAGTCAGCATGGCCTCCAGGTGAAGATCAGGGCTGGTAGTGATAGCTAGGCTAAGAGGTCTGAATTGTTTTTTCTGTAATAGCTGCCTTGTGGTGGTTTATTTCAAATTTCTCCTCCTTGTGTTTGTATTTGGGGATTTTTTGCTTGGTTTGCTTTGGGGAGGGGCTGATGTTGAAAGGAGAATCACCTTTTAGAGTCTCTCTTACATCATTCTCCTGAGGCTTTTCTTAGGTCCTTTCAGAAGAAAGGATACCACATTGCCTCTCTGAAAGAGGACAATTTTCTCAGGAAGTTTTGCAGAAGAAAGACTAACATCAACATCAGTGAACTCTGGTGACAAGACAGAGTACCTCAGTCCAGATGACTCTGTAGATAAGAGAGAATTAACGCCAAATGAGGACAGGAAAGGCTTTGAAAGATGCTAAAGATGGCAAGAAGTGAGAAGGTGATTAGGGAGAGCATTCCATGTGTGAGGGATGGCTGTCAGAGGTCAGTGGATGTAAATGGGATATGGAGTTTGGGAGATAACAGGCTAGATGAGCCACTTTGGCTGGATTGGAAAGTGTGAAGGGGAGTAACAAGAAACAAGCCTGGGATGGTTGGAGTTGGAGTTGTGAAAGTTCTTTAAATGTAAATCTGTAGCTTGTATTTTATGCTAGAAGCAATAGGGAATCACTGGATGTTCTCGAGCAAAGGAGTGACATGGTCAGATTTGGGCTTGAACAAGTTTATTTTGGCAGTTGTGTGGAAGACAGATCAGAAAGGAGAGAAACTGGAAGCAGGGTGCACAATTAATTAGATATCAAAGCAGTCTAGGCAAATGGTGGGGGTCATATGAGTGGAGAGAAAGAGGCAGATAGGAGAGATGTGCAGAAAAAAGACTCTGCAGCAGTTAATCATCGATTGAATAAAGGTAAGAGAGGAAGAAGTGAGGATTGCTCCAAGATTGGGTGTGAAAGGATGAGGAAGTTTGCAGAAATGGTTGTTCTTTGGTTTGAAGAGGACCAATGATCTCAAAGGTGATGTCTTGACTTGAGTGCAAACTGGATTTAAGTGAGGCAGAGTTGCACAAAGGCATCAGCATCACTCTCTTCCAGAGTCATTGAAGTTCAGTGGCAGGACAAAAGTCAAGACATCCAGAGATAGCCCAGGATGCAGTGGATGACCTTGGTGTCCTCGATGTCTGACCAAACTCTAAGGACTCCACAGAGCCTGCTTCAGCTGCCTTTGTCACCCTTGGAACAAATGGCTCTCCTCTACCCTTTCCACTGGAGAAGTCTTCATATGCTTGGGGTAGACAGCCCCCTTACTCACTGTTGGGTTTGAGGCCTGTAGGTTTTAGGAGAGGATCATAATGATTTCTATTTTGGATTTTCTGTACTCAGGTCGGCTGTTGAGGGATTATTCATGGGGAGAACTTAGTTGCCAAGTGAGGGAACCTGCTGGAGAGCTGGGGACTAGAGTAGGGGGATACAAGCCCTAGAGAGTAGCCCCTTCAAGTTTCCAGAGGGTAGCCATGGAAGTGTGAGTCAAGAGGAGGTATCCTGACAGTCAGAGTAATTTTAGAGCCAGAGTACCTGAATTCAGTCAAATCTCATCTCTGCTCACTGTTGGCCATGTGGCCCTTGGAAAATCACCTCTGCCTTGAAGGCCTCAATGTCCTTCTCTGGAAAATGAAAAGTTTGACCTGGATGGTGTCTAATATCCCTTCCTGCCCTATGCCTTCTCTCTATGGTGGGTGGAGAGTCCTCTGCCTTCTGCCACAGTGGGTATTCTGAACCCTCTCGGACAGCCTCCCTCTAGTTTTCTGAAATGTTACAATTCTTTAGGCTGGGGGCCTAGAAGGGGAAGAACAGGTGAACTTCTGCCAGGAAGAGCTTGAGCACCTATAGGGTTGACCACCCCTCCCCATCATGTATGCACATAAAGCCACATGCAGACACATGCAGAGCTTAAGCTCACACTTATCCCAGACAGGTTCAGGCAGTGGAGGATAAAAAGGCTAAGTAAGGCTTTGTTTGGTGCAGTGAATGCCAGCCCTAGTGCCCTGCTGTCTAAAGGAGGGATGTGTGTTTGTCTGTGTGTGTGGTAGTGGTGGATTGGGGGGAGGCTGCCATACTATTTCAGAATAACCAAGAAGCACGTCTGTAGATTTTGTATGCATTTGCTTAGTTTTAGATGAGGATGGAGCTATAATTGCTTGTCAAATTGATTGACATTTTTTAGAAATGTCTTTTTCTTGAAACATTACCCCCCTCCCTGAAAGAATAGTTTAAACTGTTTTTTCTTACCCCTAAACTTTTTTTTCTCCCTGTCTTAAAGTAGTAATTACTTAATGAATAGCCCTCCACATTTCCTGTCATTTGCAGGCCATAATGAGCAACTCTTTTTGTCTGCTTTGTTAACAACAATAAAAACTATTTTAAAAAAAGACCCAACCCACAACAAACACCCAAGACCTCTGTAGGCTGGCTCCCAGTGGCCCTGTGAATGTTCCATAACAAGTTACTTCCTGCTGTGCAAACTGAGACAGCAGGTTATCTATTCTACTCAATTCTGAAGAGAGGGTGCCCCTTCTTTTTCTTTCCCCAAAGTCTTCTAGTAGGCCAAGCTAGGTAACCTGGACCAGTCTCACTGGGACCTTTTTATAGACTAGCACTGAGTCTCAGCTCTGGACTTTGTGGCTGTCTATTTTCTTTCTTTTCCTTTTTTCAATTATTAAGTATTTATTATTTTTTTTTATTCTTGCCTCTCCCCTTGAGACTGCCTTTGCAGGTCATTCAAAGGTTTTAAAAATCATATAAGCCAGAGCCCAGATTTATCTGTGCACAAAGACCCACCATTGTTTCCACTGGGATTTGTACTTTTAAAGTCTTTAGATCCTTTGGAAATAGCTTGTTTCTTATATATGGTAAAGCCAACTTGGAACATGCTGAAACTAGAATAAGAAGGACCTGGGTCCAAATCCCCCTATGAAGTTTGTTAGATGTGATGGGGAAATCACTCAACTTCTCTGTTCCTTGGTTTCTTCATCTGTAAAATGGGATTAATTATACTCATAATACCCATTAACAAAGTGGTTGATGTTGGGGAGAGGGGGCTAAAATGAGATGTTTGTAAAAGTGTCTTGCAAACTTTAAAATACTGTATAACCATTATTTTATGATCATAAGTTCATAGATTTAGAGGTGGAAAAGACCTTGGAGATTATCTTGTCCACCATCACCCATTTTACAGATGAGCCCAGAGAGGTAAGAAGATTTAAGTGACATGTACACACATAGAGACCCATTTACAAGCATTTATCAAATGCCAATTATGTGCCAAGCACTATGCTAGGTATCAGGGATATAAAAGCAAAAGAGAAACGGTCCCTGCCCTCAAGGAGTTTTCACTCTAATAGGGAAAGCACCATGTACTTGTACAGATATGTACAAAAAGGATACAAGGCAACTTGTGTTGGAGGGGCACTAGCAGTTGGGGAAGCCTTGAACAGAAAGTGGCTATTAGTCTGGATCTTAAAAAAAAACAGTGATTATAGGAGGCAGAGGTGGGGACAATAGACATTCTGGGCTCAGGGAACATCCTGTGCAAAGACAAGGATCGTGGAGATGAACAGTAAAAAAGCCAGTTTCGCCGTACCATAGAATGTATGTAATAAGCCTGGAAAGGGAGGATAGGGCCAGGATGTGAAGATCTTTCAGTGACATATAGGAATTCTATTTGCTCCTGGAGGTAATAGAAAGCTATTGGAATTCTGTGTTGAGTTACTGAAGGGGGCTGATGTGGTTAGACTTGCACATTTGGGAAAATAAGAGAGTTCAAGGCAGAGGCCAATGGGGAGAATATTGCAGTAATCCAGGTGAGAGGTGATAAGGGTCTGAACTTGGGTGGTGGCCAGTCTGAATGGACAAAAAAAGGTCTAGTCTTGTTACTTCATTGATTAAAGGGTACTCCCAGGGAGGAAACTCTGCCAATGAGAGTTCATACCTGTTTTGCAATTAATGTTGTCTTAGAAATTTGCCTGAGGTTCTGAGAGATAACTTGACCTGGGGCACATGGCCAGTCCGAGACAGAAGCAGGATTAGAATACATATCTTCCTGTATCTACACAAGTCCCATAAAGAGTCATTCAAGTGGACACACTTCTTAAGGAGGGGTCATGCAGCAGGCCCATATCCTTCCCATCCTCCTCTCTGCCCTGTAGAGGCCCTGTTGGAGTGAAGTTGAATTCAAGGAGAAGAGGGGGAAGAGCTCCAAGTAGCTTCTTTTCACATCTTACTCTTTTTTCTTCTTCTTTGTAAATCACTTTGAAAAGAGAAAAGGGGAAAAAGGGGGTGGAGATTAGAGGAAGCCCACAAGATGTTTTGGCAACATCAGGACTTTATTAGACAGAACTTGAATTTCCCCAATGTCCCTAACACTGTAGAGTCTCCCACCCCCCATCTCTCAGCGGGGCTTCATGCTGTTTGGAATTCCATCTATCCCTGATGTCATTCCCGCTGGGGTTTGACTTCATTTTGAGTCAGTGACCCAGCCCTCAAGTCCTTCTCCGTTAAAAATCTATCATCAGTATATAAACTATCACAGAGGTTGGAGACATACTGAGACTGACTAGCAGTAGAGACCAGGCCAACTATTTTTACAATTCTTTTTTGAAAAGGGATTTAAAAAAAAGTCTCTTGCACATCTCATGCTTCCCATTACACTTTTGGGGCCATTCAAGTTGCCTCCATCCACTGAGTCCTTGGGCCATTCAGATGTGGCACATTCCATAGAACCCAGCCTGGCATTCTAGGGAAGCTTCTCAGACTGGCTTGGTTATAATTATAAGCAGTATCTACCCATTTATTGGATGCCTCTTTTCTGTAATGTGGGCTGTTGCTTCTGACAGAGCTCTGGAGCCCTGAAACTCCCTCCCTCCCCTCCTGTCTCTGGGGGAAGGACTGGCTTTGTTGCTCTTGACCTGGGCCCTCACCCCAGAGCAAGTCTCTGAGGCCACTTGGATCCTCATAAAGGAAGAAGGTTCAGAGAGTCACTTTGGCGTCTTGACCAAGTTTTGCCTGTGGATGGTAAAGTTCTCCAGGGCTTCCCTTTCATGAGGCTGACCTTTCCTGGAGGGGACCCACTATGAAGAATCAAACTGAGGCAAAAGGGAAAGTCATCCTTTACAACTTCAGTGTCCTGGCTTCTGTCTCAGTAGTTTCTGTTCTCCAGGCAAAAACAAAGAAGTTTGGAGGGAGGTGTGCGCAGAGAAAGAGGGTACAGGATTTTAGAGGTGGAAAAGACCTTGGAGATTATCTTGTCCACCATCACCCATTTTACAGATGAGCCCAGAGAGGAGCCTTTTTGTTGGAAGCTCTTAGGAGTCACTGGGAAATTATTTCTAAGGACAATGAGGAGGGGCCCAAAGTAAATAATAACATTATTTCTCTTTTCTTCCTTCTGTTATAGGAATGTAAATTTTTAAGATCTTCCCTGCCCCTAGGCTTAAGTGCACCTGGAGCCTGTGGTGGGAGGCTTATTTCTCAGGAGATACTTTGTGATTGGGCAGTGGGGTCAAGAGGGTTGTTACATTCTCTGAGCCAGGAGAAGGCTATATAAACCCTGTTGTGAGACTTTGTTTTGGGGCTCACTTTGGGTGAGTGTGTGAGTTGTGTGATTTGACCAGATGAGACTCTGGGAAGCCGTTGAGAGCCCCCTGGCTTTGAAAACTCAGATGTTGATGCTTCCCTCTCTGGTAACTGACTAGGTATGGATGTAATAGTCAAGACAGTTGGAGACCTGTCTGCTTGATATGTTTTTCTGTTTTGTTGTAACTCTCTCTGTATACTCTGAAGTTCTGGGTGCTGACTTTCTCCCCTGAACTAGGTAAATGTTATGTTTGATTGATTAAAGCAAGATTGTTAACCCATTTTGAGTTGCTTTCCTTTAGAAAAGGAGATCTAAGAACCTGTGTTGGCAGCCACCCTGGTATGCTGGGGTGCTTGCTGCCCTTCCTTCCTTCCTTCCTTCCTTCCTTCCTTCCTTCCTTCCTTCCT
>NW_027187280.1:4835577-4836929 GCF_028583685.1 Petaurus breviceps papuanus | reverse complement strand
TTCCTTCCTTCCTTCCTTCCTTCCTTCCTTCCTTCCTTCCTTCCTTCTTTCATAACCCAAGATTTCCTTGACATTGAGAATTCCCAGCTGAGAAAACTTCCTCTACCACTGTAGTTCAATGCCTTCTCTATAACGTACTGTCTTTAGAGAGTTGATTAGATCACTGAAAGGTTTAGAGATTTACTCCAGGTCACACAGGCAATATATGTGAGGGGTGAGACTGGAATCCATATCTTCTTGGTTTCAGACACACACACATTGCCACGTACTTATACACACACACACACATGCACACATACTCACATAAGCATACATACATAGGTATATATGTATATGTGTGTATATATATAAATACATTTAGGTGAGACACTTCTTACATCTAAGGTTCTGATGATCACGATAATGATGCATTTCTTTTCCTTTTTGGTCTAGCCTCTGATTTCATCAGTGTGAGGTGTTCCCTGGTGAGGAAAATCCCTCCACCAATGCAGATCAGCAATTTTTCTGTAATTTATGATCTTAGAATATTGCCTGGACTTGTCCAGGATTTCATAGGAAGTGTTAAGTACTTGAGTCCAGGATGTTCTGATACTGGGCCCAGTTCTATCCACTCTGCTATACTGGCTCTTATAATAATAACTGACATTTTAATTGTATTTTAAGCTTTACAAAATGATTTTCTTGTATTTTCTCATTGGATTCTCTCAGTAGCCCTGTGAAATTTCTCTCTCTCTCTCTCTCCACACATACACATACACATAGACATATATAGACACACACACACAAATACATAAAACTCAGTGAGAATTACCTCATTTAACAGATGGAGAAACTGAGACTCAGAGAAATCTGAGAAAACAGCTAGTAAGTATTTGAAGTATATGCATCAGGATTTGAACTCACATCTTCTTGACTATACCGCTTTGCCTTTCCTCTTAGAGGGCTGAGAAAACTCCCCTGCCAATGTAGGTTAGTGCCTTCCCAGGTGGGCTTTAGGCCTACCCTGGCTATAAGAGGCAGAGCAGGGGAATTCCCTTATTGAGGCTTCCATAGCAGTTCTTCCCCGTGCCACAATGTTATGAGAAAATAGAGAGAAGAGTCCGTGCCTGCTGTGTCAGGGATCTACCCCTCCACACTTTTTACACTATACTTTTTATGCCACAATACAACCTAACATCTTGGCATTCTTCTCTCTTACTCCACCATGATCACTCTTGCTGCTGCCCTCCACTCTCCATTCCATATCGTCCACTCTTCAGTCAAATGTTGACCAAGAGGAGTGAGGCAATCTAGGGAGTCATGGCGCACACACACACACACACACACACACACACACACACACACACACACAC
>NW_027187280.1:4832910-4835567 GCF_028583685.1 Petaurus breviceps papuanus | reverse complement strand
CACACACACACACACACACACACACACACACACACACACACACACACCCCTGGCTTCTCTAATGGTTGGGTTACACATTGCTTGGGGAACAATTCTCTCCCATTGTGGCTGAAGTCTTGAAACTTTCCCCACAACCAAAGAAGGGTATGGAGACATGGTACAGGAGGACCTGCTTGAGCTCCCTGAGGTGAACAGGGCTACAGGAAGGCAGTTGAGCGGAGATCAAGGTAGAACTGTTCAGGGACCAGGGCACATTACCTGACTAGGAGGTTTGGGCCCTCCAGTTCCTAATCTCCTTTTGCTATTTCCATCTCTATCACTAGAATCACCAGAACAGTGAGAGATATCCTGAGGCAGGGACAGTCACCTGAAGTGTAACTCTTCCAGATCAGGCACAGAGTGAGGCTTAGAGGTGGAATTAGTTGCTGACCTTCCCGTCTCCTCACTCTGACCATGGCCAATGATCTGAGTCAGGTTCCATTAAGTTGCTCTGAGTACAAGGATAGACAGTCATTCATCCGCCTTGTCACCACACCCTGATGGCCTATTCTTTAAAATTGTCAGATTCCTGGACAATTTGTTATACTAGGGTTCATTTCTCAACCTCTTCTACCCACCTGGCTCTTTTATAAGCTCCTCCTAATGTCCTGAAGTTCTAGTCCTTTCCCTCTTTTGCCATGGAAGGTGACTGTGTTTTGAAGGCCTATACCAGCAGAGCACAACCTCTGACTGGTATCTCGAGGCTAGAGCTTAGACTACTATGGTATTCTGTCATTCAAGGATTACCTGGAGAGATTCATTACTACCTTGGTGAAGGGTAAGAATTACTATTGTTTTGATGCGTTACTTTGGAAGACCATAAATGGGAAAAGTACCGGCTCTGGAATCAGACAACCTGGGTTCAAATTCCTCTTCTAAATCTAAGAAAACCTCAGACACCATCTAGTCTAACCTGCTTCTTTAACAGATCAGAGGATAATATATTTAGAGCTTGAAGGGACCTTGCCTAGAAAGGACCACTTATTAAACTTCATTTTCCTAAAGAGGAAAGTAAGCTCATATCAGAATGTGAGCTCCTGAGAGGCTGCTTTTTTTTCTTTCTGTCATTATATCCCCAGCATTAGCACAATGCCTGACATACAGTAATCATTTAATAAATTCTTATTGATTTTAGTATAAGAGAGATTGAGTAATTTGTTTAAGGTTACATAGGGACAGGATTTGAACTCAAGTCTTCTGATTCTTAACAGTATTCTTTCCACTGTACCTCACTGCCTCTTCTAAAGGGGTCTTGATCTCCATGGAAACCATGGATTCTTGAAGAACCAAAATATTATAAACTTATTGAGATGAAGAATGGTCTCTGGTCATCACTGTATCCCCAGAAATTCTCCTAGTCTGGTGATGGTTAGTTCTTGATAAACTTTTAAAAATTGAATTGATTAGAATTGACGTCTCATTTTAAAGCATTAGGAACCCCCCAGTTGGGGTCCAGAGCAAGTTCCCTTTACACAGAGTGGCTAGCCCTGTGGAACTGAGCTGTGTGGTACATCTTTCCAATGTCCATTGTGTGTTTTATCAAGCCAGGGAAAACCACTGGATTTATGGTCCTGCTAGTCCCTAATTAATGTAATCATATAACAATGAATAAATCAGGGTGACCTAGAGACCTTGGAGTTATCCAAGTTTATACAAGGAAGACAAGGGGAAGGAAGGCAGGGAAGTCCTCAAGATTAATCAGATAGTAGGGGAAATTCTTTAGTTCTTAGCAAGACTTTCCCTGACCCTTGGCAGGGCCCACAGAGGGCTCCCAAATCCATGGAGGCCCTGACCTGTGGGGCTGATAATGCAGATGCCTTGACCACACAGCAAGATATACAGCAAACAGAGCTTTATCTCTCATCTCCATATTGTGAGGTCAGAATCAATAAGCTCTCATCACTCAGACATCTTGCAGGAAGCTGGGAGGAGTTGCTATCCCTCCTAGGGTCAAAGGTGACCAGATCTCAGCCAGCAGAAACAGGAAATGCAAGTGCCCTGTGATGGGGACAGATGTTGGCAGAAAAAGCAGGAAAGATGGCAGGGAGGAAAAGCATGAGGGGATGAAGCCTTTGTCTCTGAGGGCTAGATTCCCCCTCACTAGCACATTCTATGTCTAAAAGTGTGTGTGTACCTCTGTGTGTGTGTGTGTGTGTGTGTGTACACATTGTGTTACAATATCCTGAGCCTGACAAGAAAGAGAGAAACTGAGGGAAGGGGGGAAAGCCCTGATGCTGGAAACATCTGGATTTTTATGTTTAATATCTCCAGAGAGTTTTTTGTTCGTCCTCTTTACTAATAAATTCAATACTTTTCACTAAAATATATAGGAGCAGGAAATTTATATTAAAGGTTAAGTATTCCTATTTCAATCTAGCCAAGGGTTATTAATAAGACCCAAGCTTTTCAAAATTCAGCTATGTGATAGTCTTTTTGAGAGAATATTATCATATTTGTGGGGTGGGAAGGGGAGAGCTCTCATTGCCAGACAGTTCAGATGGCTCTTCAGAGACCTTTCCCCTCCCCCAGCCCAGACCTTTGGGATGTCTCAGCAGCTGAAGGTACTTGGGTAGGGTGGAGGGAGATTCCCTAGGGCACCAGACTGCCAACCTCTAATG
>NW_027187280.1:4764262-4832900 GCF_028583685.1 Petaurus breviceps papuanus | reverse complement strand
GAGAAGCTCCTTGGTCAGAAGACCTGAGGCAGGGCTGGCATTTAGGGTGAGAGGACATGGAACCTGACCTATTGGCCCTCTGATGACATGGTCAGTGACCCTTGGAAAAGATCACTTCATCACAAGGCATCTCAACTGGGACAATTCACTCAACTAGTGGAGACAGGAGGGAGCCTCGTCATTATTTTCCCCTCCCAGAGCTGTCTCTTTGAGAAGGTGTAAGAGTGCTGCCCACATAGACCAGGGTGGTGTCCCAACCTCTCCACCATGTCCAAGTGGGAACCATCGTACTTATGTATCACTGACCTGGATTGGGCCTTCAATGGAGACATGCTGTTGACAGTTTTGAAGCTGCCCTTCAAAGAGGGACTCAGAAAAAGATAGGAAGCTAGTGGATTCTACCCTTGGAAGGGAAGGGGAGACTGGATTGAACAATTATGTCTGTAATAATAACAGGTCTTCAGAGAAAAACTGGTGCCAATAAAAGAGTAACTCCCTGATAGCTGCTAAGCTACTAGAGATGAGACAAACCTGGCCTATTGCTGCTAACAACCCACTTTATAGGTAAGGAAACCATGATTAGTGCTGAGAGATGATGTGACCTAGTAGAAAGACTCAGAGCCAGGAGTTAAACTCAGGACTTCTGACTCCAACTGTTGCTTGTTGTGTGACCATAGGCAAGTCAATTAGCCCCATTGAGCCTAATTATTCCTATTTTACAATTGATGAAAGTTTTATTTGTACTAACTACACTACAGGGTGCTTGTGAGGAAAACACTTTGAAAAACTTAAAGTCCCATGCAAATAGGATTTGTTTTATTTATTGCTGTTACCTCAATTATTATTTTTTTATTATTATTAATATTAGTAGTAGTGGTACCTAAGGACTAAATAAAGGCAGATATCACCTTGCCTTTCAAAAAAGCAGAAGGCTATATGCATAGGTGTGGGACCTTGATTTAGATTCCTGTGCAAATACCACAACATGTTATTAAAAGGTTGGTTAGTGACCAACTAGAAAAGGAAACAGTGATCAATAAAAGACGAGAATTCACAAAGAACAGGTCATGCTTCATTCCATTTTGGAGGGATAACTAGACTGGTGGATCAAGGGAATGCTGTACATACAATTTAGCTAGAATTTTGCCAGTCATGTGGTGAAGTCCCCTATTCTGTCCTTGAGGACAAGTCAGAGAGCTATGGGCAAGACCAGCTTGGTAGATTTGGATCTAGGTCCAGAAAAAGGTCAACTTTTCCTTTACAAGAGATCTCTAGTCAATGGCCCCTATAGTATATGTAACATGATTTTTATCAGTGCCTTAGATAAAGGGATTAGATGGCATGGCTATAAAATTTAAAGATGATATAAAACTAGAAGGAACAGCTAATGCTTTCAATAATGGAGAGAGTATTCTGAAAGATCATATACTAGAATGTTGAGCTGAATTTTATAAGATGAAATTTAAAATTCTACATTTGGAATTTTAAAAAAATCAGCTTTACAAATCCCAGAAGCTGAGGTGTAGCCAGATAACACTTTGTCTAGAAAAGATCCAGGGGTTTTAGCAAATGGCAAGTTCAACATGAATCCAGTGATAAGAAATGCTTGTTTAGACTGAATTTATAGAGAAGGCCCAATGTCTGGGATCAGGGAGGTGATCATCTGTGCTCTCCTCAGAGCACACCATAACTGGAACACTGTGTTCAGTTCTGGGTGCCAGATTTTGGTTAGGGCTTTGATAAGTTGGAAAGTTCACAGAGAAGAGCAATATGGACAGTGAAAGGCCTTATGATAGAATTGTATGAGAATCATTTAAAGGATGGTGATTGATTTAAGCCTGAAAAAAGGAAGTAGGGAATGATGATATTCAAGTATTTTAAAGGCTGTCACAAAGAAGAGACACTGGAAATTCTGCTTGGTTCCAGAGGGAGAAAAGTTAACACCTTTCCTAATATACTCCATTTTGCTAGCTGAGGAAGATCACTATAAACCTACTAGGCACACTTGATGTGACACCAAGCCTTTGTCCCGAGGTGTGGATGCTGTTGCTTCCCATGGGCATCAGCTCCTCAAGTCTCAGAAACCTCAGTTCCCAAGGCCAAGAGCAAAAGGCCAAGGTCAGCTCTGTTAATGCTGGAGGGTCCTTAACTTAGCTGGTTCTTCACTGCTGTATTTACAGAACTTTATAGCCACTGGCCTACGCATAGATGATGACCTCAGTTAGAAAAGCCTGTATATTCCAGAAGCATACTTTTGCCTGGGTTCTCATGACTCAAAGGCTGGGCCTCCATCCATTCAACCTGTCATAGGAATGTTTGCTTAAGTGTGGGTTCATAGACCACTTGCTAAAATCCTGTAGCCCACCAAGGGCCTGTGGCCCTTGGGCTAGAAGCATGGGCATACTGGAATCAGCTGGAACCAGCTATGGAGAGTTGATTGTTAAATTTCTTGTGTGAAGACCTACATTTTGGAAATCAGCAAATGCTATAAATAGGGGCTTGATTTATTCTTTTGTTGATTTACGGACTTTTAAAAAGCGTTGGAGAAGATGTTAATAATGCAGGTTAATCTTAGAATTGTGCTGGGCACATTTTTTGAGGGGAGGGAAGAACTGGTTGTTAAATATTTAGTAGCATCTCTCTGACTGGGGACCACTGGTCTCATCCAACCCCTCTCACTCCATTTTATAGAAGATAAACCTGAGGCCCAGAGGTGTTTAATTGGTTTGTTCAATGTCACAGAATCAAGGGACAGAACCTGGATGCAAATTCAAATCCCTGGATTTGAAATCCAATGCCCTTTCCAATTCAGTGCATTACCTCTGGTTGAGCCTCTGTTCAAGGCTAAGTTAGGTAACTGAGCAGTCTTCTAAGCCCTTTTTTCTATGCCATGCTGATGCTGAGATTATACTCTTGGATTTCCATCTGTGACACAGCCATAGATTTACTGTGTGATCTTTGGCACAACAATGAACTTCTCCATGCCTCAATTTATCCAGCTGTAAAATAGGGATAATTATACCTACCTCACCAGGGCTGTTGTGAGAATTAATTAATGTTTGTAAAGGTCTTTGTGATCCTTGGATGAAAGGTGCTATATACGTGCAAAGTATTATTATTTTTATTATTATTATACAAGTGCCAAGTCTTATTACTTTAATTAGCTTTTCTAGATACCAGAAGCAATTAGACTGATCATTTAAACCAATACCAGTTTGGAAGATGAAGGGTGGTTTCTGACACAGAAACTCACATACAAGAGAAATGATGTTCCAAATGAGATCTCATATGGTCAGATTTTCCTCCATCACAACATTTTCCAGGCATTTTGAAATCCCCTCCAAAGGGCAGGAATCTTAAAGATTATCTGATACAATCTCCTAATTTTACTGCGTAGGATGGCCCTCAGAGGCTGCTTAGTCCAACTAGGATAAGAATTCCCTCTTAATAACATCCTCAGTGAGTGGTAGTAATCCAGCTTCTTCTTGAAGACTTCTAGTAAGGAAGAGCTCTTTACCTTCAGAGGCCAGCATTTCCACTCTTGGGCAGCTTTAATTCTGAAGAATTTTTAAAATATCTATCTTACATCTACCTCTCTACAGCTTTGGCCAGCTATTCCTAGTTCTGCCCTCCAAATCACCCAGAACAAGTTACTCCACTCTTACACGTAACATAGTCCTTCAAATCTTATGAAAGATACAAGCTTCCTTCATGTTTTCTCCATGCTCAACACCCCCAGTTCCTTAAAATGATTCTTGTATATTGTATTCTTGAGTCGTCTCCCAATCCCAGCCACCTATTCCTGAATGCTCTCTGTCTTGTTAGTATCTTTCTTAAGATGTGGCACCTGTGAATGAACATAATATTCCACTTGTGATCTTACCAGGCAGAATACTAGGATTTTCACCTCTCTGGTTCTGGAAATCATGCTTCTCAATGTCACCTAGGGTAGTATTTGCTTATTAAAAAAAAAAGACATTATTGACTTGCTAAGCTTGCAATCCACTAAGATCTCCAGTTCTTTTTCACATATACTATTTCTTACTATGCCTCCCCTATTTTTTTACCTGAAGTATAGGAATTTACATGTATTTCTATCCAGTTTCACTTTGCTTTATTTGACCCATCATCCTAATCTCATTGAAGGTTTTTTTTTTTGAGGAGGTAGGGAGTTATGATTTTGTTATTTGCTATCTTAGCCCTCCCTCTTAACTTTGTATTACCTATAAATTCAATAAGAATGCCATATCACTTTGTCCAAATCACTGATAATAATCTTAACAAAACGACACAACCTGAAGACTATCCAAATCACTTGTTGAATCCACTTCTAACACTAAGAGTGGTTCTGAGTCTACTTAAAAAAAATGAGGTTTCTTTTCGTACAAGAGCATTAGACCTCTTCAGATTCAGGCAGTCTATCACGACCCCATATAATTCTATTCGGGGGAAAGATGGGGATGGAAGGAAAACAGGGTAGATGGAAACACAGGTGGACGTTCACCAGTTGGGTGAAGAGGCATTGGTTGGCCCCATTAGTAGAGGTCATAGAAAGTTAGTGGTGATCGACTATCACCCATGGGAATGAGAAGGATTATCAACTACTGGGCAAACCAAAGGGCAATGTGTCCTTCCCTGCATATCATGCTCTCTTGTCATGGAAATCTATGGGAAAAAGCATGATTACATCTTTGCCCAAACCTATAGATCGGAATAGGAATCAGCAGACTTAAAAAAAAATAAACAATGAGTCAACCTGCTGAATATGTGCTCGTTTTTACTGATGATTTGGTATGGGGAGAAAATGTAATTTGGGAGTAGAGAAGGCTGATTCTCATGAAGGAAAAGGGAAAAGTTTCTGTTCCATGGTAGCCAGGGAATCCTAGAATCTTAGAGCAAAAGAAGTCTTGGAGGCCAGCTAGGCTGATCTAGATGTGAACAGTGGCCGACTAGATCCATTGAATTCTTTCCTTGAGGAGGAAGCTACAACTTCAAGTCTAAGTTCAGTCCATGCCCCTTTTGGAAAGCTTTGATTATTAGGAAGTTTTCCTTTTATGAACTAAAATTTCCCTTTCTACAACTTCCTCTTATTACTCCTATTCCTTAGGGCCAAGTAGAACCACCTAATCCCTCTTTCACAACACAGCCCTTCAGATATTTATAGGACCACAGATCATTTAGAACCAGAAAACACCTTAGAGGCCATTTAGTATAAACCTCTCCTGTTATAGCTGAGAGCATGGGACCCAAATGAGGTTAGGCAAGTTCCCCAAGGTCACACAGACAGTAAAGAACAAAGCCCAGATTTGAACTTAGCTCCTCTTACTCCACATTCAAGTATTCTCTCCTTAATTTTTCTGTTTCCCTGTTTGAAGACTGTCACCATCTTCTCCACTAACTTCCTCCTTCCTAGGCTACCTAACCTTAATTACTTCAATAGTTTTACATGGTATTTTTGCTTGTCTTTGTATTTTCAGTGCTCAGCACAGTGCCTGGTATACAGTAAGCGCTTAATGCTTGTTGATTCTTGGCTATTTCCAGTGTCCTCATCTTCTTCTTGATGCCTCCAGTTTGTCAGTGTCTTTCCTAAAATATGACTTCCAAAATTGGACACGATACTCCAGATGAATCCTATTCCAGTCAGATGCTAGCTTTCAGAGTGGAGATACTGGCTAAACAAACCCATTCTAGGAATTGGGGAGTAGGGCTACTTATTGAGAAGGTGGGGTGGTGGTGAATGGAAGTCTTAAGGTCACTTCTCCCTAGTGCTGACTGACTAAAATTCACTTCCTATGCCATATTTGTATAGTATAGACACTCTGGGGTGCCAGGACCTAGAAGAGAGGGAACTCTGGGCTCATTCTCCTGGCATTTTGAGCCCCTGTCTTCAGAAGTGAAAGCTGGGGTGACTGACTCTGTCTTCCCCTGGGATGGTAGCCTCGTCCTCCTTGTGTCTCAAAGGGAAGGCTCAAGACCCAGCTCACAGAATGGGCAGAGTTGTCTTTATTAATGATAATAATAATAATTATTATTATCCACTTCACAAGAATGTAGATTGAGAGCGGGAAGGGCCCTTATCAATAATCTAGGCCAAACCTCTTATTTTGCAGATAATTAAGGACCAGAATGGTTAGGAGATTTGCCTAAGATCATGGCAAGGTAGGAAGTAGCAGAACCAGGATTCAAGCCAAGCCAGGGTCTCTGACTCCAAATCCAGCTTTCTTGCCCTGGTACCTCACGGCATCAAAGTATCAAAGGATTATTATTCAAATAACCCACTTTTATTAGAACCATAAGGCATTCCTTTAAATAACTCTGTCAGGCAGGTCCAACACGTGGCATCGTACCCATCTTAGATATGAGGACATTAGGGTTAGGAACGGCAAAGCTATAAATCACAGATTTGGATTCAGAGGGGACCCTCTGAGGTCATCTAGTCTGGGGTGGGCAACCTGAGACCTTGAGGTCACATTGGCCCTCTAGGTCCTCAAGTGCAGCCCTTTGACTGAATCCAAACTTCAAAGAATAAATCCCCTTAATAAAAAGATTTGTTCTGTAAAACTTGGACTCAGTCAAAAGGCCCTACCTGAGGACCTAGAGGGCCATGTGTGGCCTTGAGGCCGCAGGTTCCCCACCCCTGATCCAGTTTAATCTCTTCATTTTTCCAGAGGAGGAAACTGAGGTCCAGAGTTTAGGTGGCCTTTTCCAAAGTCACACAGATAGATAATGGTACAGAAATCAGGTCTTCTACTGACGTAAAATCTAGCACAACATATCCACTGTACATGAGGACAAGTGACTTGTTCAGGGTCACCAAGCTAATAATGAGTATTGGAGCTGGCATTGCAACTCATGTCTTTTGTCGCACAAGGTCATTGTCCTGTCACCAGCATCATGACTTCTCTATCAAGGGACACAAGGATTTGACTGTCAAAGTGTGCAGCTGTAGGGCCAACTCCTTCCCTAGAAGGGGTGCCTCCTCTCCTATCACCCCCATGTCTCATTTCCCCTGAGAGGGATAACAGACCTCCTGAAATCTAGAAAGACACCAAACCTCATGGGGCCACTCCTAAGAGTATTCAGAACCCAAGTGATGGGATGAGGAGATTCCCCCTGGGGCTCAGCAGGGGTGGGAGAAACTTTTCCACTTCATCTGCTTTCCCAGTCAGCCGTGAAGGGGTTAAGCCCTGTTTTCTTTGCCAAGTTCTGTTTAGCCCCTTCCCACGGGGAACAAAAGCTGCCCTTTTACTGTTGGCTGCCTTATTTTTCTTTATAAGGACAGTTTAATGAAAGTTTAGCCAAATTAAAAAAAGAGAGAGAAAGATCTGCATTTAAATGAAATTCTTGGGTGTCTCACCACAGAACAAGTCTAAACCATGCACATCTCTGTGAGATGGTGATAGCAGGGTGTGGGCAGAGCCCAGAACCTAGGAGGAGAATCCAGAGACGCTTGCTTCCCAGAGAGGTTTTGCCTGGTCCAGGGACCCCAAAATGAGGCATATTGAGGGCACCTGGCTGCCTTACTCTAGGGTCCTCCATCCATTCTAGCTAAAGGACTCACAGCTTGGGGGAAAGCTGGCACAGGATGCCTCAACTAAAGATCATCATTGACTGCATGAAACAATGAGAAGTGTGCTAGATTTATAGATGAAAGACCTGGATTCAAATCTCTGCATAACCCTTACTACCTGTGTCACCTTAAGCATGTTGCTTGGTTTTCTTATCTGTATAATAAGGGTATAATAAAAGGACTACACTAGATGTCTTTGAGATTCCTTACAGTTCTAGATGAGCAGTGCTATGATCTGAATCTCACTGTGCACTGAGAGATATTAGCTAGAAAGAGTGGTGGGTTTGAGGCCTAGGTCCAGGGTTTGAACCATTCCTCTGCTTTTTATCCCCATGTGACTTTGGGCATGTCACATCCCCTCTCTAGGACTCAGTTTCTTAGAGTCTCCAAAGTTCCTTCTGGCTCTAAATCTATGATCTAATGATCATGAACCACTCCCTGTAAGTATGCCTAGCCTCCTATCTCCAAACCTTGCTCACACTGGAAAGCGATGGCTGAAAGGCATCTTACTGTTTGTTGAATTCCTTCCTGTTCTTTAAAACTCCACTCCAATGTTACCTCTCCAAGGGAATTGTTCCTGATCCTCCCAGTAATAATGACCTTTCTCTTTTTTGACCTCACAAAACACCTTGTGCCTCCTCTCTGATGTCCTTATTTTTTCCTTTTTCCAAGTATGATCATTCCTGCTTATTTTTTCTGATGAACTTAACCACCATCAACAAACACAAGTATGTCAATAAACAAAGAACAAAAATATGATAACTAGGGAAGTGTGAGTTCTTAATATGCAGTTTTTTTAAAAAGGTATAAAATCTAACAAGGTTTAAATCTAACAAATCTAAACCTGATCTGTGTGATACTCTGCTTCTTGACCGTGGGTTGCATAAGGGTAGGGACCATGACTTGCCTAAACTTTCTATTTTCCTTGTTGAAATCGCTTTCTGCGAATTGCCTGCTCAATAAATACTTGAGTCTAATTATATGAAGAGGAGCATGACATATTGCAAAGGTGTCAGATCCACCATATGTGGCCCATAACACTCCAGAGTATAATTTGAACCAAATTGGGAAATATTTAGCAAAATAAACATACAATAAAACACAGACAATATTAATATGAGGTTTTCTAAGATGATATATGGTCTACAAGAATCTGTCTGTATAGTTTGGTGATTCCCATTTCTATTGGAGTTTGACACTACTGATGTAGTGGGAAGACCAATACATTTGGAATCAAAAGACTGAATTTAAAGCCTGGGTTTGCTATGTATTATACTTCTCTGAGCTGGCAGTTTCCTCCTGAAAATGAGGAAGGTTGTTCTGGAGGATTCCTATGGTCCCTTTCAGCTCAAAATTCTATGAGAGTGTCCCCTGGTAGAAAGAAGATAGTTGGCACTCTGAGTTGGTCAGTTGGCATGTCAGAGGGTACAAGGGTAGATTTTTTCTGGGAGATGCTAGTAGCTCAGCACCCTCCTTGGACACAGTTTTTGCTTTCTTTTTTGGGCCAGAGACTGACTCACTTCTTGGGAGCCAGTGCAGGAGTGCTGGGTGAGTCCTACTATCTTGGGCTGCCTGGGGCAAAGGCTGAGCCCCTCATGCATTGGAAGGCCCAGCCGGCTCCTGAGCAATACCACTGGGTCACTTCCAAGTGACAAAACCAGCAGGCTTTTGTGGCTCAATCTCGCCTGTTAATTATTCCCCCTCCAAAGCAGGAGGGCCCCGGCTTATAAAACCTGAGTCCTGCAGGCTTTCTGTAATTATCCCAGGGCAGGTTCATGTTCATGCCCAAGGTGGGGTGTGTGTGGGGATGAAGAAAGAGCTGCCAATGCAAAGCTGAATGTCTGCAGAGTGGCGTGCCTTGATGCAAGACAGTACCCAGCCTGCCAGTGGGCAGAAGTGCCAAGCCATCTCCCTGCCTGCCTCATGCCGTCTGCTGGACCCTCCTTCCTCCCTCACATGTAGACTATAACAAAGAATTATGGTCTCAAATTCTGGCTACAGGAAGGAAAGTGTTAATCCCTGAGTGCACTCTGGGCTGACCTCCCTCTCTATCCCTGACAGTCTCCCCAGCCCTCCCCACCCCACAGAAGGGGACCTCCTCACCTCATTTACCACAACTGCCCTGGTCAATATGTGTCTTTCCATGAAGACTGAATAGCTTCAAAGGAGAGCCTCTCCTGGGCCTAATAGAAGGTTTACAGTCTTCCAAGAAAGCAATTTTTCCTCCTGTATTGATTTAGAATAAAAACTGTGTAATTAACCCACGGAATGCCCTGCTGACCTAGCTCTTGAGGGGTGCGACAACCAAGCAGACTGTCTATCCCACTTGTGGGGTGTAGCTGGCCTCTAGCCAAACCAAGTCTTTCAAACAAGGAAGCTCTTGGGTTGGCAGGAGACACAGCAGGGGAATAGTCACCATGGGGCTCAATTTCCTTGTCTTTCCTCCTAGGGTTTCCTGAGAGAGTTCATTTGGTCTATGCACAGGCCAGAGCATGAGGGTCATTTCATTTACTCGCAGTCTTCCTTCCTTCCTTCCTTCCTTCCTTCCTTCCTTCCTTCCTTCCTTCCTTCCTTCCTTCCTTCCTTCCTTCCTTCCTTCCTTCCTTCCTTCCTTCCTTCCTTCCTTCCTTTCTCCCTCCCTCCTTTATATTTTTTTTCTTATACAGTTATAAAATATCTACTATATTCTAGGTACTTTTCTAGGTGCTGAGGATACAGAGAGAAAAATGAAACAGTTTCTGCTACCAAAGGAAAACAGCATGCATACAATGTTGTTCATCCTTCCTTGAAGAGGACCATGACATCAGGGGGGTGATGCTATCATATACAAGTGAATTGGATTTAAGTGAGGGAGGGTCTGTGCACACATACAAGTGAATCCAAAATATGTATAAAGTTCGTGCGTGTGTGTGTGTGTGTGTGTGTGTGTGTGTGTGTATGTGTGTGAGTGTGAGTGTATGTTGGTACAGAGGTAGCTAGAGCCTGGGAATACAGTTTCTTTCAAGTGCTCAGTTTCAAAGGAGTCAGTAGCAACCAAGGCAACATTCCTAGGGATGAATAGGGCTGATGCTCTGATGTGAGGCTACTTTGGTAGTTAAAATTCTGGGCCCTCAATCTGAACTTTGTAAAGGGTCTTTGCTCTAGGGTCAGCCCCTTCCCTTTCTAAATGAATGCTCCTGTTATTAGGAAGTTCTGTTTTCGTAGGGTACTGAAATCTACTTGCCTGAAAACTGCTACTTATCACTCCTTGGAGCCAAGCAAAACAAGTTAAGTCCTTTTTCCCCATGATGGCTCATCAGATATTTGAAGGTTTGTGTCTTTCCCAAAGCTTTCTCTGTCTTGGGCTAAAGATCTCCAAGTCCTTTAGTGTCCTACATCCAGCATTATCATTCCCAATGAATCCATTTAGGTGAAATGCCAAGTCAATGGGGACAAACTAAAGGGAGCTGTGGGAAGGTTGTGTTTGAAGAGGACCATGACATCAGGGAGATGACACGACTTGTAGTTGACTTGGATTTGAGGGAGGGAGGGAGGGCTGTGCAACGTCACAAGCCTCACTTTCTCCTCCAGAGCCATCTGGGTCCAGTGGCCAGATATCATTAGGACAACTGGAAATGACCCAGAATGCATGGTAGAACCTGGCACTTTTAGGCTAAGGCCTTTTCAGATTCTCACTTTGAGTGAGGTAACACCCATTCATTGTGGGAGGGGCCATGAACATGTAAGCAAGGACAGGGTTATACATACCATTACCTGGAAGGTTGTCTTCTCAAAAGCCACCCAATACCTTAACCTCATTTAACAGTGAGGAAACCAAGGCCCATGGTGGTTAAGTGATTTTGCCCAAGGTCATTTAGGTTCTTTGTCTCTAAAGATTGTGGTAGTTCTGCTGTGTAGTGCTTTGAACTATTAACTCTTGATTCATATGCTAAGATATGTTTCCCCACCTGCCTCCCAACTCTCTGTACCCCACTACTAATGCCAATGTGTATTGTAGTTGCATGTCTGTAGGACTATGAACAAACCTCATCGTGCAACAGATAGATGGACACTGGTGTAGCCCAAAGAACTCTGGCCTGGGCCCAGGGACACCTGTGTTCAAGCCCTACTTTAATGTGGACCTCACCACGTCAGTGAACCTGGGTAAGCTGGGTCACTTCTGTGGGACTTGGTTGCTTATTTGCAAAAACAGCAGGTTGGACTAGATTATCTCAAAAGTCTCCTCTCAGTTTGACAGTCTAAGAAATGTGGATTTGGGGAATACTTTTTTTTTTTATTAAAAATACTGGCATATCTTATTTTTATATCACTTTCATTACTTAATACACTTACTTTTCCGTTGTTTTTTAGTCGTGTCTGACTCTTTGTGACCCCATTTGGAGTTTTCTTGGCAAAGATACTGGAGTGGTTTGCCATTTCCTTCTCCAGGAATCTGAGACCAATAGGGTTAGGCCCAGGATCATACAGCCAGTAAGTGTCTGAAGTCAGATTTGAATATAGGAAGATGAGTCTTCCTGAGTGCCGGCTTGGCACTCTATCCACTCCACCACCTAACTGTTGCTGTATAACTTTAGGCAAGTCTTTTAAGCTTTCTAGGTCTTAGTTTCCTCATCTGTAAAATGAAGAGGTTGGTCTAGATGGACTCTGAGGTAAGAACAAAATCTATTACATATGATCTTGTAACATCTCCCCATTATCCTGCCTCTTGTAACAAAGAAGTTTTTTTTTCTTTTTAGAGGGGGAAGGCAGGGCAATTGGGGTTAAGTGACTTGTCCAAGGTCACACAGCTAGTAAGTGTTGTGTCTGAGGCTGGATTTGAACTCAGGTCCTCTTGACTCTAGGGTTGGTGCTCTATTCACTGTACCACCTAACCACCCGAAGTTTTTTTTTAAAGGAAAAAAGTGGTTCATTGAATAACACATTCGTAATCCCCACCTCTGAAAAGAAGGGAATTGCATCTTTTCATATCTTCTTTGGGCCAAATACATGACCAACATTCAATTTTGTTTCTTGTTTTTGTTCTTTCCATTTCCATTGCTGTGTTCTTTGAGCATATTATCTTTTTGGGTTGCTTACTTTATTCTGCATCACTTTAAACTAGTCTTCCTATGTCTTTCTGAATTTTTAATGTTCATTGTTTCTTAAAGTCCAGTAATGGTATGGAAATGAAATGATAGACCAAAACTTAAAGGCAGGAATCTCTCTTAGACATTCCCTGGCAGATGAGCACCCACCTTTCTTCTGATTACTTCTAGGGATGGGGAACTGGCAGACCATTTGTTGACCAATTCCAATTCTTATAAAAATTCTTTCTTAGCTTTGGCTGACATTTATTTCCCTACAAATTTAACTTACATTTTTAGTTCTTCTTTCCAGAGTCAAACTCCTTTTTTAATCATTTGTTAAATACTTATTTAAGCATTTGTTAGATACCTATTAATATGCTAGGCAGTGCAGATACAAAGATGAAAATGAAACAGTCCCCTCCTCAAAATAAAAAAAAAAACAATCATATTTTCTTTTTTTCTGGCACTTTTTTTTTGGAGGGCAATTGGGGTTAAGTGACTTGCCCAAGGTCACATGGCTAGTTTTTGTGTTAAGTGTCTGAGGCCTAATTTGAACTCAGGTCCTCCTGACTCCAGGGCTGGTGCTCTATTCACTGCTCCACTTAGCCGCCCCAACAGTGATATTTTCTATTCTCCAATCTTACCATCTACACATCCTTCTTCCATTCCTAATATAGTAAAATATCCAGACTCATTACCATCCTGTTCACTCTCTGCTAGAGACCCTCCAATTTGTCACTGCCCCTCTTACGAAATGTGGTGGCCTGTGATTATGGTTATGTGCACAAAAGGAATGGGTGGGGGGGGCAATATGATCTTTATAAGCAAAACAAAAACCTTTTACTAGTTCCTTGAAAACAGGAACAGTTTTGGTTTCTCCTTGTACATAGTAGGCCCTTAATAAAAACTTAGGGGCTGCTAGGTGGCATAGTGGATAGAATGCTGAGCCTGACGTCAGGAAAACTTCTCTTCCTGAGCTCAAATCTGACCTCAGATACTTACTAGCTGTGTGACCCTGGGTGAGTCACTTGACCCTGTTAGTCTCAGTTTGCTCATCTGTAAAATGAGCTGAAGAAGGAAATGGCAAACTGCTTAAGTATCTTTGCCCAGAAAACCTCAAATGGGATTACTAAGAATTGAATAAGACTGAAAAATGACTAGGTAAATGCTTATTGAAATGAATTGAATTTCCTGTATATTTCAGGTCCAAGTAGGACTTTTGGTTGGAATTATATGCACAATAGCCTTAATTCTTCACACTGCCTTGTGTGCATAGACACAATTTTGAGGATGAGATTGACTGGCTGCCTGGGTGGTCATCAAGGGGAATAATTTTCTTTTGTCTCCATAAGGGCTGGACTAGTGCTTTATACCTTTGTTTAATTACAGGTCCTAGGCTCCTTGACTCCTTCCCTTCAGTAGCCTAGTGGAGACCATAAACACATTTTGCCCTGGGGCTTCAGCCTTGAGGCTCTGGGGAGGTTCTGTGCATTTTTCTATAGCTGGCTCCAATTTCAGCTGCATTCTGCTGTCTTGACTGGGTCTCTCAGGGCCTCAGAAGAGTGAAGAACAGGGAAGTAGTCATTTATAGAAGGGGAAAGGTGAACAAGGGAAAACTTGCCCAAGGGAAAAGGTGAACAGGGGAAAGTTGGCTGGAATTTCCATAGAAAGTGCTTGCAGGTGAAGAGGTAAATTCACAATCAGAGTGAGTCCTGGGAACTGGGGGTTAAGATATCTGTATTCTAGGCCTGACTCTGCATTCCTTGCTATGTGAGGTTGGTCAGTCCACGCCCTCATTCTGGGCCTTAGTTTTTTTCATCTGTAAAGTGAAGGGACAGATTCAATGATCTCCAAGATCTTTTCTAGCCCTAATGTTATATGATATATAATCATTTTGTAAATCTTAAGGCATGAGTAGTTAGATGGTGCAGTGGATAAAGCACCAGGCCTGGAGTCAGGAAGACTCATCTTCCTGAGTTCAAATCTGGTCTCAGACACTTCCTAGTTGTGTGACCCTGGGCAAGTCACTCAAAACCTGTTGGCCTCAGTCTCCTCATCTGTAAAATGAGCTGGAGAAGAAAGTGGCCAACCACTCCAGTATCTTTGCCAAGAAAACCCCAAATAGGGTCACAAAGAGTTGGACACGACTGAAAAATGACTGGACTGAAACTTTAAAGCACAATGTACATGTCAGTTATTACCAGAATTATAATAAATCCCAGCAGGAATCTTGCTTGAATAAGCTCAGGGCTCCCAGCTCATTTCCCACCAGATTGGGACAGCTGGGCCACGAGGATTTCCTGACCACTGTTGATGTTGTTTATTTGCTTCTGGGCCTTTTCTTTTTAAAATCAATGAATCCTGAAATGCATGTATTCTGTAACATGCCTGTTATTCCTTTGCAAAGTATGAACCAGTTGTTGTTCACAAAGCTACCCCTTTAAACAAGACACAAAAGGAAATCAATTATCTTCAGGAAAATGTCATTCTCATCAACATGCAAGAGGCTTGTCTGTCTGTCACATCACCCACTACTTCTCAATCACTCCTGTTCTTTTATTTCTACTTTCCTGCTTTCCCTCCAACTGTGCTAGAGTTTGGATGGTACTTAGGCAAAATGAAGCAGTTCCTCTTCTCTGGCTTCATCCCTCCTACAGGAAAGGCATCTGGGGCTGGTGTTAAGTCAGTCACGCAGCAGAGTTGTGAGCAGGGGGAGGGATAGACAGAGTAGACAGCAGAATGGACACGCTGTGAAGGTAGGCACTAGTTCATTTCTGTTCACAGGATCATAGATTTAGATGGGGGAGGGGTCTTGGCTGTCACCTAGGTCCAACCCCTCAGTGTTGGACCCCATAGAAGTTTAGCAACTTACCCGGTAAGTGGCAAGAATTAGGATTTGAACTCAAGTCCTTTCTAGGGCTCTTTTTTTTACTGCACCATGCTCTCTTCTGGCACATAGTAGGCACCTAGAAGCTGACTGATTGATTATTTCATGAGTTTTTTCTATGCTTGTTCCTTTCCCTTTCTTTCTGGAATATTGACCCTTTCTACTTTGCTGACATCTTTGCTTGTTGAAATTCTATTCATCCTTTAAATCTCAGCTCAGATATCATCTCTTCCAGGAATTCTTCTCTTACCTCCCCAGCGGGGTGGTCTTCAGAACCCTTAGCAAATGTTCTTTCTATATTTTATGTACATTTACTTTAGTAAATTAAGAAGCTATAATTTCCTTTACGTGGTTACTGTCTCCCAGTGGAGATGCCAACATCTTCAAGCCTAAATACCTGGTTTCATGATTTGCATTGGCCAAGAAAAAAGAAAAAAAATATCACAAGTTGATGAACTTCTTTGAATTTAGCTATGCTAATCCTTAAGTCAGGTCCACATTCAGAGCTTCCTAGCTTGGTCCCTGGGTTCCTTCAAGTCCCTGCTTCTTCTTAAGGGAACCTCTCCCAAGTCCTCTTAATTCTGATGCCTTTCCTTCATTAATTATGTCCTGCACACAGTCTGTTTGCTCATATCTGTTTGCTCATTGAATCCTCTACCAAATTATGAACTTATTGAGAGCAGGGACTATCTTTTGCCTTTCTTTATAGACCCAGCATTTAACACAGTGCCTGACACATAGTAGTCAGTCAATAAGGGCTCCAATGGGCTCCATTGATATAGCATCTTCATGACATGATGAGGTACCAGAAGAGGAGGCCAGTAGAGTATCTTAAGTACTCAAATAATTCAGACCCAAGATGAAACAGGAGAGCCCATATCTTAGTTCCCTGACTTGACTTTGTGAATTCCTTCTGGGCAATTCATTTCAATTCAACAAGCATTTATTAAGAGAATGTTATTTGGCAGAGATTGTCTCTTATTTTCCTTTTTATCTAGGACCTTCTGGACCTCACTCAAGACTTTGTGCATACTGGACAGGAATGCTTGTGAATTTGAATTGAAAGTTGAATTTGTGAGCAGTTTGCAAAATTCAGAAGTTGGATTTTGTTAGTCTTCATTTCTTCATGTTATTGGGGCCTTGTGCCTAACCTGAATTTATGAATACAACTATGTATGAATCCAATCTGAACTTGTAGTTGGACTAGTTAGAACAGCCTATGTCCTGGGGTCACTGGCTCAGTCCCTTGATGACTAGAAACACGTGTTGGTGGATTAAAGTAGATTGAAATGTTCTGAGGCTGTCTTTGTAGACACAAACAAGATGGGAACATAGCCTAGAGTTGTAGAAGGTGGCTGACGTGAGTTCATCCAGAATTTTATAAAGTGGGTTTTACCTTTTAGGGTAGCTGAAGCTTTCTTAAAATTTCTGGTAAAGGCATCTGAAAAAGAGACTATTGGGAAGTCACAGGTAGAGGGTCACAAAGGTTATAGACACCTCTCCAGATGCTCCAGGGTTAGTAAGGGTTTGAAAGCATGTTACACAGATTCAGAAAAAAATGAGAAGACTTCTATATACTGATGCAGAACCGAGTGAACAGAATCAGGACAACAGTTTATGCAATGCAACATAAATAAAGAAAAATAACTTCGAAAGACTTTACAACTCTGATGAGCACAGAGACAAGAGGACTGAAGATGGAGCAGGTTAACCATCTCTTACCATAGAGGTAAGGGACTTAAAATGCAGTATAAGATATATACATTTTTGGATATGACTGATATGGGAATTTGTTTTGCTGGGCTATGTATATTTGTCGTGAGGATTTTCTTTTTATATTGCTCAATTGGGAGGGAGTAAAAGGGAGGATAATAAATGCTTGTAAAACAAATGATTTTTTAAAATATCATAAAAAGGCTTTCTTAGGTGTTTAGCCTAGAGCAGAGAAGATTAAAGCAGAACATGATCACTATCTTCAAAAGTCTGCAGAGACATCATGGAGAAGAGAGATTAGAGGCATATGGTACAGTTGAAAAAGTGCTGAAATTGAAATCAGGAGAGATTTAGGATCAAATTCCAACTCTGACACTTGGTAGCTATGGGACCATGAATAAGTCATTTAAGTTTTCTGAATGTGTTTCTTTACCTATGTGGTAGAGCAAATAATTAAATAACTAACTACTTTACTAATTATTGTGAAGAAAATGTTTTATAGACTTTGCAGTGTGATAGGAAGATGTACTATTATTATTAAACTTATTCTTTTTGATACCCAAAAGAACTAGGATTAATGGGTATTCATCTCTTCCACTCCATTTTACTAATTTGGAAACTAAGGCCTAATAGGAGAAAATGACTTGCCCAAGGTCACATCACAAGTTTGTGGTAGAGCCAAGACTAGAACCCTCAAACCAGGACTCTTCTGCCTTTTGTCTCAGCTCTTTTGGGCATTCCAAGGTTTGGACACTACCTTGACTCTTGGTAGTGCCAAAGGAGCTGTATGCTCACCCCTCTCAAGGTCAAGTAATTCCCTATCGTCCCAGTGAGGTGTTTAAATTGATTCCCACTGTAGTGCCTTCCCTCTCCTTTCTGCTACCACAATCCCTATTAGTTTCTACCATAATGTGATCCATGGTGTTTGGGAGATCCCAGGGCCATGCTAATTCCTACCTACTTTTTAAAGAAAATTTACCTGGCATTGAAAAAGGGATAGTTGTGAAGGAAAATGGTTTCCCTTAGAATAGCTCATTGCCCAATGCCCTTTTAGTTTTTTTTTTTTTTTTGGTTCTAAAAGACTTCATGCCATGCCAACCCCAACCTACTTATTCCAGTTTAGGTAAACAAACATTTATTGAGTTCCTACCCTATTCAAACAGGAGAATCTATTTGTGGCATATCAAACCCTTGATGACTTTGTAGATGGTCTTTGAGAATTGCCATGGCTGGAAAATCTATCTTCCTGAGGCCAATCTGGCACTGAGTCTCTCCAAATACCCAAGCTGGTTCTCAGACAACAAACATATGTACAATCTATTTCCAAGCCCATAGGCAAAGCCTTTTTTAGCTTTGTGAGTCCACCTAGAGATTGCAATCTTTTGGTATTGTTTTTAAAAACTCAGGCTTACCTCTCTGACATAACAAGGCATTTGAGTAGTACTTCAGTGGAGGCCTGATGGAGACGTAGAAATAAATAAGACACAGTCCCTGCCCTTAAAGAACTTACAGTCTGCCTTACCTACAAATAATGTAAGTTGCACTGCTATAAGTCCATCAGGACACTCACAAAACTGGATGAATCACAGTGTTTTGGAACTGAAAATTCTTCAGAAGCAACCTAGTCCAAGCCATGAGTGAGCAAGAGTGCTTTCCACATCACAACCTACTACTGGAAGATTTCCAATGAAGGAGACAATACATTTGTAGTACAATTTGAGATCTGGTATTGCTAAGCCCCTTTCCTCCTCATTTTTTTTTATTAATTCCTTTGATATTCTTGGTCTTTTGTTTCTCCAGATGAATTTTGTTATTATCTTTTTCTAGCTCCATAAAGTAATTCCTTAGTGGTTTGATCAGCATGGCAATGGATAAATAAATTAATTTAGGTAATATTGTCATTTTTATCATTTTGGCTTGGTCTATCCATGTAATATTTATTCAGTTATTTAGATCCATCTTTATTTGTGTGAAGAGCATTTTGTAATTGTGTTTATAAAATTCCCATGTCTCAACAGGTAGACTCAGAAGCATTTTATACTGTCTGTAGTTATTTTAAATAGAATTTCTCTCTTATCTCTTACTGCTTGAATTATATATATACACACACACATATGTATATAAGAATAATGCTGATGTTTGTGGGTTTATTTTATACCCTGCAACTTTGCTGAAATTTTTAATAGTTTTGATTACTTTTCTAATTCATTCTCTAAAGCAGACATGTTAAACCTGGGCTGCATGTGGCTCACAACACTCCTGAGAGTGGCTGGAATCAGATTAAAATGTAATTGGGAAATATCTGATAAAATAAATAAAAATACAATAAAACATAGATAATACAATATTTTAAAACTAATTCAATATGCCAGCCATAAGGATCCTTTTGCATGGATTAGTGGCCCCTATTTCTACTTGAGTTTGACATCACTACTCTAGAGTGCTCCAGGTAAACCAAAGTGATGATTTTGGTTCATCTTTACATATGGTTATTACTTCAATTTCTTTTTTTAAATTCTTATAGATAATATTTCTAGTATAATATTGAATAATAAAAGTGATGATGGACATCCTTGCTTCATCCCTAATTTTATTGGAAAAACTTTTAGCTTATCCTCATTGTTAGGAAATGCTTACTCTTGTTTTTAGATAGATATTGTTTATTTTAAGGAAAGCTCCCTTTATTTCTATGTTTTCTACAATTTCCCCCCTACAGGAATGGGTGTTGTATTTTATTGAAAGCATTTTTGCATTTCTTGAAATGATTTTATGTTTTTTTGCTGTTAATATGCTCAATTATACTTATAATGTTCTGCCCTATGTTCCTGGTATAAATCTAGTTTGGTCACGGTGTATGAACTTTGCAATATATTGCTGTAGTCTTTTTGTTAATATTTTCTTTAACATTTTTTGCATCAATATTCATTAGAGAAATTGATCTATAGTTTTCTTTCTTTGTTTTGCCTTTCTCTGGTTTAGGTATAAGGACCATATTTGTGTCATATAAGGAATTTGGTTAGAGCCTTTACTTAATTTTTTAAACAATTTATATAGTATAGGAATTAAAGAATTCACTTGTAAATCCTTCTGGTCTTGGGGTTTTTTCTTTGGGAGTTCATCTATGACTTGTTCAATGTCTTTTTAAAGATAAAGTTATTTAAGTATACCATTTTCTATTCTTTAATCTGAGCATTTTGTATTTTTATAAATATTTATGCATTTTATTCAGATTTACAGTTTTATTGGCATGCAGTTGGGAAAAATAGCTCCTAATAATTGCTTTTCTTTTATTTCTTCTTCATTGGTTGTGAAATTTGCCTTTTTCATTTTTTTTGTACTGGTAATTTGGTTTTCTCCTTTCTTTTTCTTAATCAAATTAATTAATGGCATATCTTTTTTATTATCTCCCCCTAAACAACAACAAAAACAACTTATCTCCAGTTTTATTTATTAATTTGATTTTTTACTTTAAATTTTATTAATCTCTCCTTTGATTTTTTTTAGTATTTCTCTTTTTTTTTGGTGTTTAATTGATGATTTTAATTTTTTGGTTTTCTAGGTTTTTTTTTTTTCTTTAGTTGCATGCTTGATTTACTGATATATTGTTCATATAATTTGTTTGCTGACACACTCATTCTTTAGGTTAAAGTTATTTGGTTTTCAGGTTATTTTTAATCTTTGCTCCAAATACTCTTCATTGAACGTGATTTTATTACATTATAGTTACTAATATAGAGAAATAGGAAGTCTGCTCCGAGCTTCTGTCCTCTTATGTGTTCTGTTACTTTCACAGCTTTGGCTAGGGGCCTACAAGCTCTCAGTGCTCTCAGAATGGAACTGCCTGTCTCAGCCCTCTCTCAGTTCCTGGGCACTGGAATACTTCTTATTGCTGTTGCCAACATTGCTACCATGACCTCTTAGTCAGACTCGCTCCCCAGAGTCTGCAGCCCTTTCTATCCATTTCTCTAAGTCACCCTTGCCTGGAAAATTAACTCACTGTGACTTCTTGGTTTTCCCAATCAGAATTCAGTCTAGTACATTCACTAGATCTCTGTTGAGGAAGTGTGGGGGGAAGAACTAGTTTCTAATCCTTCCTCTCCCTTCACCATCTTTGCTTCACACCCTTGTGTTTACATTTGAAAGTTTTTTACTAAGCTCTGTCCCCACTAACAGTCCCAACTGGGAATGTTTGAAAGTCTACTATTCTGTTAAAAAGTCCAATTACTAATTACCACCCACCACCCTAGTACTTTATACTCTGCTTTGTGAAGTTGTAAGTTTATTTCTCTCTCTCTTTATTTTTTCTTTTGGAATACTGTATTCCAAGATTTCCTTTCATTTGTAGTAGAAGCTACCAGGACTTGTATGACCCTGACTGTGGGTCCTTGGTTCTTGAACTCTTTATTTCAGTACTTTTATTTGATTTGGAAACTGGAATTTAGCTATTACATTTCTAGCCCTTTCTCTTTTGGGGTTTCTTTCAAGAAGTGAATGGCAGATTTTTTTTTCAGTTTGCTTTTTGTCCTTTGGTTCTAATAGATCTGGACAGTTTTTGATTTCTCAAAACATTGTATCTTAGTTTTTTTTTTTTATATTGTTTTCATAGAGTCAAATGATTCTTAGAGTATAGCTCTTTGACTTGCACTCCAGGATAGTTGCTTTTGACACTAGGTCCCTTACATTTTCATCTATTTTACAAATCTTAAATTTTTGTTTTTGATGGCACTTGGGGTTAAGTGACTTCCCCAGGGTCTCATAGTTAATAAGTGTCTGACACCGGATTTAAATTCAGGTCCTCCTGACTTCAGGGCCAGTGCTGTATTCAATGTGCCATCTAGCTGCTCCCCAAATTTTGTTTTATTATTTTTTCGTCTCATGGAATTATTGATTTCTGTTTGGTTCATTCTAATTTTGGGGGAGTCTTTACTTGGGTAAAGCATACTACTTTTCTAAGTTATCAATTCTTCCTCAATGCTCTTATTTAAGTTAAAAAAACCTCTTGATTCATTCTTTCTAGGTATTCATTTAGTTTTTATCAAAAATACATTTTTTGAGTTTCTGCTTACAGTTATTGTGGAGTTTGTTCTTTTAGGTTAGATTTTTGGTATCTTTGTAGCTATAATAATTCTTTATAATTGTTGGTGTCTTCTGTTTACTCATATCATGAGCCTTAGTTTCTGAATTGTACCTTTCCAGGATCCATTCCCCTTAAAGTGCTTTGGGGGGAGGGTAGCCACCTTGATTGATCTTGACCTAGGCTCCCTATGTTCCTACACCCACTTCCTCCTCCTACCATAGCTACCTTAGTTTGTGTATGCTAAGAGCACTTGTAGGTTTTAGATCCTTCTTGATGTTTAAGGCTCAGAACAATGTGTTCTTGGGATGTTCTTTGGTCTCCCAGTACAAAATGCTAGGGATCTCAGAGCCTTAGCTCTGGGGGTATTCCAGTCTGAGCACATGCACTTATTTGATCTTAATTGCTTCCAAGGATCATACTGTGGGTTTCTGGTTACCCGGGGGTGGAAAATCTCTGATCTCACTGTCTCTAAATACCTTTATTACTATTTTTTAAAAAAAGAAGCTGGTGAGCAAAAAAAAAAAATTGTACAGAGTATATTCCCACCTAGGGAAGTCACGAGAAGAAGCCATTATTCAGCTAAATTAAGCCTCCCAAACTTGTTTTCTTAATTTAGTCATTTCTTATGAAAGGGGATTTTAGTTACCCACATTGTAACCCGGGAGTCTATGTACTAAACTATGCCTAGAATGCTTCTTGGGGTCAGGAATCACAATAGACCTGGCCCAAAGAGAAGAATCTCTTCCAAAATCATTTCCTTTCATTGGCCTAATATTCTGAGTAGATTAAATTCCCATATTCTATTTTTTTAAAAATAGAATTGTACTGGCCCATTGTACTGTTTTGTGTTCATCTTCCTTGTATACACCTGAGTGTATCTCTTAAGCCTCATCTAAATGATTGTAAAGGTGCCTGTCTGTGTATACACACACACACACACACACACACACACACATATAAATTTACTTCTTTCTGTATTTTTCATTCTACATTTAGAAAACAACCAATAACAGAGAAGAGAATTCTAAATATATCTGTAAAACTTCTTTTTCCTGATTACTTATGGCTCAGAGAGCACCTCCCAGATGTAGCCCATGGCATGATGATGTCATTAACTGAAGACTCTTGTAAGGAGTCTATAAAAGGTAGAATGTTAAAAAAAACCAAAAAGCAAAAACAGGGACAAATGACAGGGGGAATATAAAGCTGGGCTGCACATGTCTAAGAGATGTAGATGAACATCTTAACTTTAACTGATGTTTCTATGGCTTTGCTGTAGCTTTTAGCTCTGAGAAAGTAAGCGATCTCCCCATGCTCACACAGCTAGTACGTAGCAGAAGCAAAACTGGAACCCAGGTTTTCCTGACTCCAACATGCTCCTCCATCACTAGTATTAATATTTTTATATCACCATAGACAAAGCCCATATTGTTGTGATTCTGTTGTCTTTGCTTTTAATCACTTCAAATACTTTCTTGTAAGGGCTGGTATATAAGAGAAGAGAATTCTAAATAATAGAAAAAGTGAAAGGACTCAGTGAGACAAAATTTCTCATTTTCATGCATAATGGATTCCTTTAAAATCATAATATCTGTCTAGTTCTAAGCTGGATATGGGCTTCTGGCCCCATGATGTTAGCTGTTTTCTTGAATAAGAGTCTGACTGCCCTGAATGACCAGTATCTTCCCCAAACCTTCTGCACTAGCCTGACTCTAACTAGCTTCTGGAACCCTGAGTTTCAAACTATTGGTTCATGTAAAATCCTGTGTTGTATCCTTAGCTTCTTGGGAATGCCCTGTGTATCCTACAGACCATTCATTCATTCAGTCCTACAAACATTGTTTAAATGTTTGCTGGACATTTTATGACCTGGGGATATGATAGATCTGTCCCAGGTCTTGCTTTCAAGTAACTTAGAACAAAATTTTCTAGAGGGACAAGCATAAAGAAAATTATGATTAAGGCAGATTGAGAGAAGTAGAAACCCAGACAAAGGAGGAAGAGATTTTTGACCAAGGCAAGATCTTCCTCTTAAGAGGGTGCCAGAGAAGGCAGCATGGAGAAGATGGCCTCTGGGTTGGGCCTTGAAGGGAGAACCTTCATCCCTGTGAGTTCCCACCCCCATCAGCTTCAGGAAATCCCAGGAACATCATTGTTGCCATCCTGTAATATCTTTCTCTTTATAGTCCCCTCCCTCCTGTTCTGTCTTCTACCTGGCTGCTCTGTCCCTGTGATGGGCTGAGTGGGGCATGTGGAGATAGCAGGAAGTTCTACAAGGGCTTCTGCAGCAGGGCATGTTGGGGAAGCCTGCCAGCTGGATGGCTCATTGGGTTGAACCGTCTGCAGTATAATTGGAGAAAGGGCACTTGGCACTTGCAGTTTTTTTTTACAGATTTTTTTCCCATCTTTAATTAGCTAATCTCTGGAACAGCCCCATGAGCTCAGGAGCCCTCATTACTTCCCCATTTTGGAAAGCAAGTACCAAGCAGCCTGGTGAGGGCCTGGGGCCTAGGCCCCGCCTGACTCTCAGCAATTTCTCTGGCCCAAGAACTGCCTTTGCTTGCTTCTCTCTGGAAGCTCTGGAGACACTCTTGGAGCATGAAGCCAGGCTGGCTCACTCTGTCTCTCTAACACAAGAGCAGGTGGTAACTTGTACTAGATGCAGTATGGGGTAATGGGCTGTGCCACAGTGGGGAGACAGGAGAGGCAGGCACATACAGACACACATACCCTCCATCAGTGTGGGTCAGTAGTGTAGGAACACAAATGTAAGGAAATGATATCCCACCTTGGGATTCAGTTCAGTAAATTCAATTTTTAGGTCAAGAATGCCTTCCTTCCTTCTCTCTGCCTTTAAGAATCCTGACCTTCTTTTCCAGGCCCTTCCATTCAGGTGTTCTGCCTCCTCTGGGAGGACTTCCCTGATTCCCCCAGCAGTTAGTATTCTCTCTGTTCTCAAATTATTGTGTGTGCACCTATCTGCATACATCATTGGTTCTTAACATTTTGCTCTCTGGTGAAACCTGTGGACCCTTCTCAGAATCATGTTTGGGGTTTTTTTTTTTTTGCCTTATTTGGAGAGCATTTGGGGCTAAGTGACTTGCCCAAAGTCACATGGCTAGTAAGTGTGTCAAGTGTCTGAGGCCAGATTTGAACTCAGGTCCTCCTGACTCCAGGGCTGGTGCTCTATTCATTGTGCCACCTAACTGCCCCCAGGATCATGTTTTGAAATGCATAAAATAAAATTCACAGGATTACAAAAAACCCAATTATATTGAAATATGGTTATCAAATATTAAAAAGAGAAATTCATGGACCCCATGTTAAGAATCCTTGGGGAACATACCATACTGATTGATTTCCCCCACATCCCTCTCCCCAGTAGAACATAAATGCCTTGAGGGCAGGATTTGGTTGTTTTTCTATCTTTGCATCCCCAGTACCCATTGCAGTGCTTTTCACCCAGTCAATAGGTCCTTAGTGTTTGTTAAATTCAACTCAGGAAACACCTGTTTATTTAGCACATACTTTGTTCAAGGGACTATGTATGTGTTTGGGGGGGGGGGGTATGTGACAGGGTGTCAGATAAACTTTAACTAAAAACTCAATGTCTCCCTTCCTGGAGCTCTAGAAGCAGAATAAGATGTATATACAGATTATTATGATAAACAGTAATCCATAAGTACATTTTAAAAAATGGTGGATTTAATGGAGTTTGCAAAATGTAGGTTAGTTAGTGTAGTAATGCAAGCTTCGTTGAATACATTTGCAGCCTGGAACTTGGTGTTCCCAGAGTTTCAGGGCTCAGCTGAGCAAGGCTCCTGGGCAGGGCCAGCCCTGCAGGGCAATTGTGAAGGGAGCAAAGTTGGGCTTGGGAACCAACAGACTTTCTGTTCTTCAGCCCTTTCTCCCTGCTGTCAAGTGTCCAGCACCTTCCTCACTCTCACCTCTCTCCACCCTCTCCCTCTTTCCCAATCAAAGTCTACTCCCAGAAAAGCATGGAAGCCCCTTTAAACCTTGGTTAAAGGACTGATAGCAGCTCCATGTGTACCCCTCTCAAGAGAGTTTATTCTTTACAGCCTTAAGTTAGGAGACTTAGCAATAATTACCATTTCAATCAACATCTCTTCTTAGACCTTCCTGTAGATAGCTCAGAATCTTGAACTCAAGAGCTTTGGAAATGACAGCATTTCTTAGACCACTTTCCCTCTCTCCAGCCTAAGCCCTTCAGCCATGAGTGATGGGTAAAGTCACTGTGGAGAAGGTGTTCACTTTCTTCTTCACCACCAGTGCCAAATGCTGACCAGCTGCTTTTGCTGAGCAATAAGCCCAAGAACTCTGGGAGTGGCAGCACCTGTCTACCCCAGACCATAGTCCTTGTCACCAAAGTCCTTGACACTGTCAAATGGTTTAGCATCATTTCATCATGGAAGTAATATTAAAGAAGATGCTTTCCATCTGTTTTGCTGTAGTATCCAAATGACCTTTCCATTGGACTTACAGCTAAAATCTCCTATATGTGTTTTCTTCCCCAATAGAATGGGAGTTCTTTAAAAAGGACTGTCTTACTTTTCTATTTGTATCCTCAGCTTAGCATAGTGCTTTGCGTATAGAAAGTACTTGATGTTTTTTTTTCCATTAATTAATTAATTCATTCATTTTCATTGCTTCTTGCTTTCCTGGCATACCTGCCCAGTAGGGGAGGTGAATAGTGACTTCTCAGCCACCTGAAGTCATTCAGTGGGGAAGGCCTGTCTTGCTCAGCCCTCAGAAGCTGCCAGGCTCTGGTAGCAGCAACACTGAAGAGGATTTACATTTCTCTGCAGTGATCTTAGGGTCTCTTGCTATTTCAGATACCACTCCCTCCTTTCCTCTTACCCACCAAAGTAGGGGGAGAGGACCTTGGCATTTTAGAATCAGAAAGGAGCTTAAAAACCCTTGATGCACTAGCATCATCTAATCTGGTGCAGCATTTCATTTGGAGTGAGAGGAGCTGGGTTTGAATTTTAACTGTGCTATTTACTAGGTTAGCTGTGTAACCTAAGGCTGGAGCTCTAACTACTCATTTTTGTTCCCCGAGCAAGCACAGGGGTATGGGACATTACTGGGTAGAAGCCGACCCTGGAGCATAATGAAGTTTCTGCACTTTTGAAGGACTGGCTTTTGCCAGGGAAACAAGGGCAATAATAATAATGACAATGTTAACAATAATAAAAATTATTATTATTAAGACATATGGCACTTACTATGTGCCAGACATTCTGCTAAGCACTTTATAATTATTCTCTCACTTGATTCTTAAAACAGTTACGAGAAGAATTTGCTATTATTATCCCCATTTTACAGATGAGGGAACTGAGGCAGCCAGTGGTTAAATGAATGGCCCAGGATCTCATAGCTAGTAAATGTCTGAGACTGGACTTGAACTCAGGTCTTCCTGACCCCAGGCCTAGTAACCTATCGACTGTACCATTTAATGTTGGTAAAATTTGGCATATAGCTACTATGGGGGTGGGGGCTAGGGTGGGTTGAAAATATGACTTGGGATGATTATATTGGTGCTATCTGAATTTTGAGCTCTGGAGCAAAGCCCTGATTGATCCACCTTTGCTATAGTTTTGCAAGTCACTTCCCTTTTCTGGTTCTCACCTTCCTTCTCTGTAAAAGTATGAGGTTTAAGTCCTTGAAATGGTTCCCTAGACCTTTTCCAGATCTAACTTTCTATATCTTAGGCTCTCCTATTGGTTTATATTCCTACTATACCAATGTCTCACCTTTCTAGAGCACGGCAAAGTTTACAAAGCACCTTGACACTGAACTTTAAAGCTCATAATGAAGCACCTTCCTCCTATCAGCCTCATGAAGGAGGTGGCTATTTCAGTATTTCAAGGATCCGTGAAGGATTACCTTGGCTTGGTTGTTTCTTTAAGTGATTACCCCTTTAGCCCATTCACAATCTAGTAGTTTATTTTTGGGGAGTTGCTGTGGCGGAAACATTCATCACCTTGCAGTCAAACTGGTAATGAGTTTCTTTGAACTTAGCTAGGATGCACTTATCATTTTCTTGTTTTTGCTATTTGTTTCTATGTCTTTCCTTCCCCTATCCCAACCTGTTCCTAGACTGTACATGACTTAATGATGGGGATGTGACCTATTAATTAATCTTTATATAACTCCCTCAGCTCTTAGCCCTGGACTTTGTACCCAGGAGGTACTTAATGTGTATAAGAGAAATTCTGGCAATCACCTTGATCATATTTATTTGGTACTCTTGATGACTTCTTCCAAATGTACAAACCCATGGGTACTGGGTTGAGAAGACTGAAGATACTTGCTAATATCTTGCAGGGGCTGCCCCCGGACTGAATTGGTTGGTTTAGAGGCTTCTCTTAGCACCTCTCGAAGGATGGGCTTGAAGGGGTGTGTGTGTGTGTGTGCAAAATTTTGGAAGGATGAGTTCTTGCAGGAGGAACCACAATATAAAGAAAGGACCCTTCCCTTTGTGCTTGTATTTTTTTTTCTTTTTGGAGGGCAATTGGTGCTAAGTGACTTGTCCAAAGTCACACAGCTAGTAAGTGCGTCTGAGGCCTGATTGGAACTCAGGTCCTCCTGATTCCAGGGCCAGTGCTCTATTCAGCACCACCTAGCCACCCCTACTTTGTGCTTGTATTAAAAGGGACATTAATCACTTCCCAAATTTTTACCCTTCCACATTTCTTTTAGAGGGATCTTGAGAGTACAGATCCTTAGGATCTCTTAATGGAAACTTTGGGGAGAGACATAGAGATGTTTGCCCACATAGTCCAAGAGATAATTTCCTTTTGCATGTCCCTCTTGTGTCCCTGCTTCCTTTTAAGAAGAGGGGAGATATTCTAAACAGCCTGATTCTGATTTGAGCCTTCTAGCTGGAAAAAAGTGATTTCTTGGGCAGCATCACTCTCAGGGATTATCTTGCAAGAAAGCTCAAGGTTAGGAGTTCAGGAATCTAAACTTCTAGACAGAGGGGAGAATTCTTGAACACTGATAGCCTTGGAGGTTACGCCATGACCAAAAATGTGTTTTAGGAATATCAAGTTGGCAGCTATCAGAGGGTAGATTGGAGAGGGGAGATTTTGGAAGCAGGGATTATAATTAAGATGATATCTTGATAATCCAAGAGATTTAGGATAAGGGCCTGAACTAGGCTGGTGACTGTGTGAGTCAAGAGAAGGATAAAGATGTGAGGGAGGTTATGGAATTCTTACTGATCATTTGATTGGATAAGGAAAGTGAGGGAGAGGGAACAGAGAATGAAAGGGAAAATTTGGTGATTCTCTAGTATGTAGGTTGTTTAGTGTAGTGAAAAATTGGAGGACCTGGGTTCCCGTGTGGTCTGTTGACTACCTTTATTTGATTTCTTTTTCTACAGGAATGAACTCAATCAACACACTTTACTGAATAGGTCTTCTGTGTAACTGCCTATGCTAGGTACTGGAGATTGCATGGAGCAGGGGTTAGCCCTCGCCAGAAGGCTTCGAATGAATGGTTGCTCATTAGTGATATCAAAAAAGAGGATTCTTGTCAGGTCTGGTTTGAAACAGGTGGCCTTTGAGATCTCTTCTCACCTGGAGACGCTTTTTCTTTCTTTCTGTGATTGTAAGTTAGTGAATCGACTTTGCTTCCACCTTTTTGTAACTGGATTGTCCAGATTCTCTAGACAACTCTGGGAATAAATACACCAAATATAATTACCTGAACACACAATATCCAGAGATATGCTAATCAATTAATGAACGTTCAATGTGTCAACTATGCCTAGATAGAGAACTAATAATGGGACTTTAAAATCATCAACAAAGAGCTCCATGTTCTTCCGTCCTTCTCAAACCTTGGAAGAATTTTCAATGGAAGGGGCAGGGTTCACCTCAAGAGCTCACCCTAGGGCAGGATGTCCAAGCCCCATACTTCCTTCCTCAGAGTGACAGGAAGGCATGAAGAAAGCAACAGGGATTAATCTTAATTAATTAATTAATAGTATCTTATAAATTCCTCTAGCTGCAACACCACACTGAAATTTGGATGCTCTCAGAAGTCAATTGAACTTGGGGTTGCCAGTGGAACAATCCATTGACATTCTAAGGCCATTGCCCTCCAGACTCATGATACCTTCAGTTTGACCTCCCACCAGAAGGGAAGCATAATTGGGACTGTGTAATGATAATGTAATTTTGAATTTGAAGATCCCTTTGTGTTGGCAAAAGTAGCAGGTACTTAACACTTAGTAACTGATCAAGCCTCTGATTCGGAACAGAAGGTATGAACTTCTGTCTCCTGTTAACTGACATAACAGGAAGAGATTGGCTGAAGGAAGTGAAGTAGGTAATACTGTGTATTTAAGAAAAGACCCAGAGAAGCACAGTCAGAATTTCCTTGAGACCGAGATCTGGTGGCCGAGCAGCTACAGAAGAATGGAGAACTGAGTCCTGAAAACTTGTGGTGGTGGAGTTTCTTTTGAACAGGATTGCAGGAGCCCAGAGCCAGGAGACCAGAGCCAGGAGCTGGAGCCAGGAGCCCAGGAGCCCAGGAGTCAGGAGCCCAGGTGACTGAAGCATGGCTGGGATGCTGAGACTTTGTCTGTTTGTGGCTTGGTTGAGCCTTGAATTCCTTGAAGCAGAAATGGTGAAGGAGTTGACATGGACCAGAACCTGTGAATGCCAGTGTGGAGCAGGACCTCCCCAGAGAGCTGGTCAAGGAACTGGGAGCTGTCTTCCATTGAACCCAAGTGACAGTCTGAATACAGGTAGAATCTGGGACCCATAGAAGGGGATCCAGGGAATCTGAGAACAGACCCCAAGTCAAGATGAAGAAAAGACCTCTCCTTGGGTACTGAGTAATTATGGAATTATAGTTTACTAGTGACCTAAAGGGTGGAGGGTTTTGTGTATGATACTTAGTAAGATTTTACTGAATAAGTGACTGATTGTACTTTGAGTATTTTGACTATTGTTACTGATAAGTGACTGATTGAATTAACTTAAGAGTGACTATTTTGTGACTGATTGAATTAACTTAAGAGTGACTATTTTACTTTGAGACTGTGTTGTGAATATTATATTGTGATTTTTCTGTGATAAGTTGAAATATGGTGAATGCTGTGAATTATGCTGTACCTTGATTTTCCATGGATGTTTTACTTTTGTTATGGAATAGAGTGATCACTATACTGAGTAATCAGAACCTAAAAAAAAGCTGTTCACTGTAGCAGTTCTTCTGGAAAACTGTGCATGGCATTAGAGACTGCTAGGCAGGCAATGCTGACATTCTGGTGGGTTGCACTCCTGCCCCTGCTTCTGAGGGCTTGGGTGCCCCTCTAAATGAAACACACTTGATAGTGCTAGACAGAAAGTCTTCCCCTTTCTAGAGGATTGTACAATCCAAACAACGCACCATCATAAGTGGGGAGGAAAGCCCAGGTCCTTTACTCTACCATATTTTAGCTTTTGGTCCTTGATTATTCCATGCAGCTCCAGGAAGGAGACACCTGGGTGATTTTTTTTTTTTCTCTAAGAGATATACTGCTCAGGAAATTATCCTTTTCTGTTACATTGTCTTGGCTTGAGGAATATACTACATTTGTATCTAAACATTTTAAAAGACATAATCCTAGTGTAGATCAGTAAATGTGGAATCAGAAGGCCTAGATTTCAATCTCAGTTCTGCCTCTTACTCTCTGTGTAACTTTGAGGCAATTCATTTTAATTCTCTGAGTCTCAGTTTCCTCCTCTGTAAAATGGGGACAATATTACTTGCATGGCCTATATCATAGGTTTTTTTTTTGGTGAAGATCAAATGAAATTAGGTATATAGAACACTTAGCAAATTTTAACGTGCTGCCTATGTATCAGCTATGATTTTTATTTTCTCTACCTCAATAGGGTTGTTGTGAGGAGAAGGCATTATGATTTGTAAAGACCTATAAAAAGCACAGTAAGTGAAAACAGTAATTCACTGTTTGGTTTAGAGATGCAGGGTGTTGCATATTTTTGAGCAAATATCTTGATATAAATGGTTAATGAAGTGAAAGATTTATGGCCTTGCCCAGTGGTTTGTGCTTGAAGTGCGTTGTATGAAGGGCCCCATGAGACCATCCATTTCTCTTTAACTGCCAGTTTTAGATGATGGCTACCCAGCAAAATAACCAATCAGTTTTTGTCATGTCCAACTCTTTATGACTCCATTTAGAGTTTTGTTGGCAGAGATACTGGAGTGGCTTGCCATTTCTTTTCAGCTCATTTTACAAATGAGGAAACTGAGACAAACAGAGTTAAGTGACTTGCCCAGGACTGCACAAATAGGAAGTAGTATATTAAATCCAGATTTGAATTCAGGAAGATGAGTCTTCCTGATTCCAGGCCTGGTATTCTTTCCACTTTGGCACCTAGCTATAACTAATCAGTTACATTTGTTTAAAAAAGGTAATAAATTGACTATATGGCATTCTGCATACAACATTCTATTTTCTGTGATGTTGGTTTTCAGCTTTTAGGACTTTTTTTGGGGAGGATGGGGTAGGTTATACTATATTACATTACAGTATGCTATGCTATAGGCAGATATGTACGATGTGACTCTGGACCCCAGTATTTTGAGTAATCATAATACATCATATAATTCATATAGCCATGCAATGTTCTTCTCGACCAACATACCACACAGAAATCATAAATCAAATTCCAAAACATTTAATTGAAATATAATAGCAATGTAAATAACAGAAATGAATCAGTACATTACTATCCCCCCCACCCCGCCCCACGAACACACACACATTGTACATATAAAGGGTTCTGATCTTCCATAGATTCACACACTGTTGGGAAAGGGATTATAGTACACCCAGGGAAACTTATACTTCAAGATGAGAAGGGCATGTCATGGTCAGAATGCCTTCACAGCTCCATTTCTCATTAACCTATTTAGCCTTGCTGTGGTTTGACCCTGATGCTTTGGCTACTTTTCTAAGTCTCTGATACTATCATTTACTAAAGCTTTGTCTTCTCCTATTGCTTTTATCTTCAGAAGCAGTTCTTCATTGCTTTTCTTCTAGGTATTTCTTGTTGCCACTTTCTGTTGCAACTTCTTTAGGGATGTGGGGTGTGGGTGGGAGGGAATAGGCATTGGATTATAGCCTCTCTTTTGCAAGACTGCCCAGGACTAATAGGCTTTTGGTAAAAAGGCCTCACTATACACACACAAAAGGGTCACTCAGGCTTCTATTAATACCTTTTTTACCCATCACTACTACCCAATATGGTCCCCATCCTCACGTCTAGCTTAATTAGGGACAATCAACTCCTTTTACTTCTTCCCCACTACAGAATGTAGGCTATATGTGTATCCCATATGTGGTGTGCAATTCTTGTTGAATCTTTTTTTGGGCTGGGGATTAAAAACATACTTCTTATTTAGCCGTTAGATTCTTGAGCCATGCAAATAGGCTTGAAGCTTTAATAAGGCTCAAGGAGGTACTTTTGGTGATCTTAGTTTAGCATTCTTGACCTCCTAGTAAAAATTCCCTCTTATTACAATATGTTTGTCTATCCCATCCCATCCCATCCCATCCCATCCCATCCCATCCCATCCCATCCCATCCCATCTCACTCTACCTTATCTTGTTATATCCTATCCTGTCCTGTACCAATCAAATGATATAATATGATAAAATACAACATAGTGCTTTGCTATGCCACAAAACACTATGAATATACTTTAGACATGAGCAGAGCACCATGGTATATGCTGGGGGAATTATTGAGTTGAGATGTGACGTAGTTCCAAGTTAGCCTCTGTCTGCTTCAGTTTGATCAGCTATAAATAGGGCTAATCATAGCACCTCTTTCTGGAGTTCTAGTGAAGGATCAAACAACATAACATTTGGAAATCACTCGGCATAGTTCCTGGCATATAGAAGACACTTAATAAATCTGTTATCCCTTCTCCTTGTTTCTGCCTTCATGATAATGATGATGATGATGATGATGATAATGACAACATGGACAACAGCAGCAGCTACTACTACTACCACCACCATTCATATAGCAAGATTAAGTTTTGCAAATTAAGGTTTACAAAAAACAAAAAGGTTTGCAAAAAAGTCAAAGCTTTACAAATATCTTATTTTATCCTCACAACAATCCTGGGAGTTAGGTGATATTATACTCAAGCAGGGGGATAAGAAACCAATGCAAATTCTTTCGGTAACTCATAAATACCTTTGTGGTATAGTAATGTCTATCACAACAGAGAGCTTTGGGAGGTCTGAGGGAGAAGGTTGATACCCACTGGGAAGAATGGGGGGGATGACTTCCTGTAGAATTGGTTGGATACTCAGGATTTCAATAGCTAAAGAGGTGGAAAGAAAGAAATTCAGGTGCCAGGAACAGCTAGTAAAGGCATAGTTGTAAGAAAGTCCAGGTTTAGCATGGGGGTATGCAGAGTTGACTAAGTTGATTACAATATAGAGTGTATGGATTGGAGGCATAGGAGATACACCTGGAAAGGGAAGGTAGTGAGTGTCAAGGGTGGAGGAGCTTGAACTACATAAGCAATAGGAAGCCACTTTCGAATGGAGGAGTAATATGGCTAGTTGTGTGTTTAAGAAAGATTATTCTGCCAGCAATATGAAGGGTGGTTGGGAGTGGGGAGAGAGGGAAGGTGAGACAACAAGAAAAGGGAATTGCAAAAGCCCAGGAGTATGGATATGAAGCCCTATGCTAAAGATAGCAGGAGAAAAGAGTAAGAAGATATTGTATCGGGGAGCTAGGTGGCACAGTGAGTAGAGCACCAGCCCTGGAGTCAGGAGGACCTGAGTTCAAATTTGTCCTCAGACACTTGACACACTTACTAGCCATGTGACCTTGGGCAAGTAACTTAACCCCAACTTCCCTCCAAAAAAAAGAAAAAAAAAGACATTGTATCCCTGGGAGAGGGGAAGGAACACCTTAAAACTTGCATTAGAGTCTTGTCAGAGGCAATAGAGAGAAGGGGAGGAGAATTCAAGAACTGCTTTAGCATTGAACAAGCTAAGACCTGGCAAATGACTGAATGATGGATGTGAGAGAGAGAGAGAGAGCAGGGTTGTGCTGCAATCTGCTGGTCCAAGTTTTGTGACAGATGAACATGAAATTCAGAAGTCAGCAAGCATGGCAAATCAGAGCTTGATTTGTTTATCATCTAAACTTTAAAACATTGGTAGAGAAAATGGTCATAGTGTAGTTTAAACTTAAAAAAAATGTCACGTGCTTTTCCTTCTCCCTCTCCCTTTCCACAGAGATCAGGTTGTTAAACATTTATAAGCCTATTCCTTGGGAAAAGTCAAAGATAACCACAAATCTGTGAATACAAGAGATTGGATTGCCACAAGAACAAAGAGAGAGAAGTCAGATTTGGGGGAAAATATGAACTCAGTTTTAGCTATGTTGAGCTTGAGGCTCTGGTGAGTTCACCAGGTGGAAATGTCCCATGAGTAGCTGGAAATGCAGAAGAAAAGTCAGAATAGTATGGTTCAATGAAGAGAGAATAGGATTTATTATTTTTTTAAATCAAATTTTTTTCAGTCAATGAAAACCTGTTTTCTCAGTTGCACCTGAGCCTATATTGCCCTCTGGAATATCATGTTGAAAGCTCCCAGTCTCTAAAGTAATGGCTGCTAAATCATGTGTGATCCTGACTGTGGTTTTTCTGTACTTGAATTCTTTCTTTCTGGTTGATATGATGATATTTTTTTCTTTGACCCAGAAGCTTTGGATATTGACTATAATGTTCCTTGAAAGCTTTCATTTTGGGATTTCTTTAAGTAGGTGACTGATCTTTCAATTTCCACTTTGCCCTCTGATTCTAAGAGATGTGGGTAGTTATCACTTATGCTTTCTGGAAATAGTCAGTCTAGGCTGTTTTTGTTTTTATTTTGTCCTAACTTTCAATGACTCTTAAATTATTTCTCCTCAATCTGTTTTCTAGGTAATTTGTTTTTCCTATGAGATACCTTATATTTTCTTTTATTTTTTTCAGTCTTTTAACTTTATTTCTTTTATCATGGGGTCATTATCTTCTATTTGGCACATTTTAATTTTCAGGGAGTTGGCTGGTTTGACAAGATTTTATACCTCCTGTGTCAAACTGTTAATTACCTTTCCAATTCTTTCTTCCATAGCTCCTATTTCTTTTCCATTTTTTTCTTTAGCATTCTAATTTACATTAAAAGATTTTAAATTCTTAGAAAACTCTTGCTTTATTCCTTCCTGGAATTATAGTTGAGTTTGCAGCCATTTATTTGAGGCTTTGCTTGAGGATATTTTTGGATTCGTTCTCTTCTGGGTTTGTATCTTGAGAACCCCTGTCATCATAATAGCTTTTTGTGATGGGATTCTTTTTTTTCTTTTTGCTCCTTCTTCCAACATGCTTTATGACTTCAGACTTCATATAAGGGCTAGACTCTATGCACTTCTGGAGGAAATATCTAGCTGGTTCTACTATTGCTTTCTTAGGCTATTGAGTGTTCTAGGACTTCAGGGATGGTTTAATCTGGAAACCTGAAAGGTTTCAGTGCTCCTAAGGTATTCTGATCTAGGAAAAAGTCTTTACTATCCTTCTGATCTGAGATCTACAAGTTCCTGACCTGGATTTGGCTCTGAGTGATATACCTATGAATTTGTCCTATTTGGAGTTTCAGTAAACTCAGACATTGATATACCTGGAAAGGGAAGGTAGTGAGTGCCAGCTAGGTAAAGAGAGTTTATCTAACATCTAACCCATCATTAGAGATAAGAACATGCTGGTTCAGAGAGACAGAATGTCAAGCTACTCTTTGGTCTGGGATTCCTGCTCTGATTTTTTCTCTCCAGACATCAGATTGGATTGGAAGTTGGAACTGACACCCTGCTTCATTTCCAGGGTCATAGCTACAGAGCCACTATTTCCTTTTAAATTTATTCCTCATTTAGTACACAGGCTAGGGTCCTTGTCTTCTATAACCTGAAATGCCACTGCTAGGTATAGGTCACCTTTTCTGTCTGCCCTCAATCTGAGATCTAGACCTAGCTAGTGAGATAAAGGCAGCAGTTGATACCTGTTCCTGTATCCTGCGTAAGTTTTGATTCCTATGTATTGTATTTGGGGCTTCTTCTTGCCCTTCAGCACAACATTTCCCCTGTCCTACAACTCTCTGCATTCCTAGATGTTTCTAGAATAGTCTTATTTCCTTATATCTACCTGAGCTGGAAAAATGATTCATTGTGATTTTCTTCTTGGATATCTCAATCTGGATATGGTCTGATGAGTTTTCTAGATCTTTGTGGAGTTGTGGGGAGAGCTCAGTTGTGTTTCTTCTTCTTACTCAGCTATCTTGGCTCTTCCTGAGAAATGGATTTAGATTTGATGATCCCATGTTCTCTTATTTCCTATGTGACTTTGGCCAGGTCGATTAATCTCTCTGTTTCTCAGTTTCTCTATCTGTAAAATGGGACAGTTGAACTTCACTACTGAGGTATCTTCAAGTTTCAAAATCTATAAACTGGTGATATAGAGTTAGAAGGTACCTGCATAGAGCTGATACGAAGTCTTGGTAATGAATGAGATTACTACCGTGTTTCCCCGATAATAAGACCTATCCCGAAAATAAGCCCTCCCCGTACTGTGTAAGATTCCTCTAAAATAAGGCCTCCCCCGAAAATAAGCCCTATTGAGATTGCTACTGTAGTGAAGGTGATCCCCTGGGCTACATGCTACATTACGGTACCCTCTGTATGCACCGTCCCCCCACGCACACTGCGCTCCAAGCTGCATCCAATCAGAGCTAGAGCAGTGAGCACGTCATCCTGTTCTTTATTGAATTCATTATTGAATAAAGGTACATTTTTTTGTTCACATTTACTTGTTTATTAAAATTGCTGTCAATGTTCATTAAAATAAGCCCTTCCCTGAAAATAAGCCCTCTGGTGTTTTTCTGTCCAAAAAAAATAATAAGACAGTGTCTTATTATTGGGGAAACACGGTAGTCATGAGAGATGAGTTCAGACTTTTAGGAAATACTCAGCTTAAGTTCTTATGTAGATATAGCTTCAGTTTTTTTTTTTGTTTTGTTTTTGTTTGTAGGCTTATCCCTTCCACATCATGGGGGTGGGGCGCCTGATCTGGAAAATTTGTGTAAAATTTTTTGGCCCTCCCTTCATACCAGAGGAAAAATTGTGTATATTTATGGTATTAAAAGATAAAATGTATTGATATTATATGATACTATACACATATTTTATGCATTTCTGAGTTTCTAAACTTTTACTATATTGCCTGCTGACCTTTGCATGTTGTCTGCAGCTTCCACAAAACTCTCCCCAAATTCCCATTTAATTTCTTATGCCAACCCACAATATATCAAAACCTCATTGGGGAAAGTTGAAAGGTGGAAGGGATAACTATGTAACAGAGATAGTGATACTTGCTAAACTCCATTTAATGTGACCAAGAAAATTGCTTGGGAGATTTTCATTTTGCAACCTCAGGCTCAAAGGCCTGCATTAGGGCATTGCTATCTGTTTTTTTTTTCTTTTTGGAGTTTTTTGGTTTTTTTTATTGGTTTTTTATTTTTTTTTGCTTTTTGGAGGGACAATTTGAATTAAGTGACTTGCCCAAGGTCACACAGCTAGTAAGTGTTAAGTGTCTGAATCCAGATTTGAACTCAGGTCCTTCTGACTTCAGGGCTGGTGCTCTATTCACTGTGTCACCTAGCCACCTCAATTTATTGTTATTTTAGGCTAGATAAGCCTAACATGTGGAAAATGGCAGAAGCAGATGAAAGTATGGGCTAGTATCACAAGATCATTAATCCAACCTTTTAATAGCCTTTAAGGACCCATCTTTAAGTCCCCAAAGGAAATTATTTGGGGGCCAGGGGAAAGTTTTATGAACTACTTTGACAAGCCCTATATAAAGAGGTGTTATTATCATTATTAATAACAATCAAAACTGTTGCCATCTTAGAATGTCTTTGCCTCAGGCTCTAGTTTATTATATTTTTGGTGGGGGGAGAAGTGAGAATTGGGGAAAGAGTTGGAACCTGTGATTTCATCGGTGTGAAGATCTCTTGTAGTAAAAATTCCCTCCATTGATTCAGATCAACAAGTCCTTCATAATACAATCCCCTCATCTGTAAAATGAGGGAACTGGACTAATGATCTCAAAGGTACCTTCCAGCTCGAAGTCTTTGATTCTGCCTTTCATTCTATATGAGAACTTTCCTGATCTCCCCCACCCCTGAACTCTATCACCTTATATTTATTTTATAATATGCCCACGTGTGTATATGTTGTCTTCCTTGCCAGAATATAAGCTTCTTAAGGGAAGGAAGTATTTCATTTTTGTTTTTATGTACAGGTGCTTAACACTTAATAGACAATTAATTGCTTGTTGAGGGTGTGAAGACCAAATGACATAATGTAAATATATGTAAAACATCTTGCAAATGTGCTTAAAGTGCTATAAAACTCTAGCTATTAGTATTATTGATTGACAGAATTGCCTGAGTCACTGACCTCACCCAGCCAGTATATGTCAGAAGCAGGATTTTGACCCAGGGTTTTTCAATTTCCAGTCTGACCCTCTATCCCCTAGTTTATGTTGTTTCCCAGTGCTACAACTATGCTTTAAAAAAAAAATAAAGCCAGAGCTCTTGAACCAAAGCAATAATTTTCATGTCATTTGCATATGTTAGAATACCAAATTGTAAAGGTCAGGACTTCAGGTGTGTAAAACCGAATAATTTATGCAACCTTCTACTGCTGACGTCTAACCCATCATTAGAGATAAAACACATGTAAAATACAGAAATAACTTTGAATCAATCTGTTTCATTATATTCTGAATCAGGAGACAGGAAATCAGCTGATGGGAGCTATTTTTCAGTGAGGCAGGGGATGACCCAGTCCACTGAGAACTGGGCACATTTCCCCAGTCTTTTGGCCTTACCTTTGCTAAATCTGCCCTCCCTCTAATGGAATTAGATTTCCAACTAGCAAATATAGGAAGAGGGGGCAGAGCCAGAAGACACATAGACAGTATATGCACGCTATGGCCTTAGTGCAAAGTGCCATGCTTTGTTATATGATCAATTGTAGGGCCAATGGGGGAATTCAAAGTTAAGATGGCGCTTTGTGGTTTGGCCTAAGTTTCATAGGAACATCGAATTTAAATCAGGAAGAGATGGTGTTTATCTAAGTCTAGTATGGTTCCTCTTTAAAGAAGAGGTAACTGGGGCTCCGGTAGAGATCCAAAATCACCCAAGTAATGATATCAGAGCTAGAATTTGAGCCTAGGCTCTCAGATTTCAAATCCAGGGCTCTTTCCATTCTACTGTAGTGATGTGAGGAGGGCCAAAGGAAGGAGCCTTTGGTTTCTTCTACCTTCAGCAGCGGCATCTAGCCAGGGGCACATTTAATAAATACAAGGGAGCAGAAGATATTATTCATCTATTTTAGGCCAAACATCCTCCTTTTATTATGGAGAGATTCAGATAACTACTTGAAAGTTAAGATTGCACATATATAACCTAAATCAAATGGCTTACTGTCATAGAGAGTGGGGAGGTGAGAGAGGGAGGTAGAAAATTTAGAACTCAAAATTTTAAAAAATGAATGTTAAGATTCGTCTTTGTGAAAGTTAATGTGTAGGAATTGAATTCTATGGAAAATTGTCTTGTCAGTGGAAACCTAGGGACGAAAAGACATAGGCAAACTTATTGGTAACTTTGCCTCCAGGCCCAGCATTCTGGGGAGATCTACAGAGAGAAACCTGAAGATGGGGCAGAGGACAATGGTGACTCTCCCTAGCCTCTGGAGAACACAAGTCTGCATCTAATGGGCCAGACTTCCCATTGAGAAGTGACAAAGAATATTGGATTTGGAGTCAGCAAAAATTGAATTCAAATCCTGCCTCCTAGAATTACTAGCTGTGTGACCCTGGACAAAACACTTGGCCTCTCTGTGTCTCAGTTTTCTCACCTGTAAAACAAGGGGATTTGACTTGATGGCCTCTCAGGTCTCTTTAGCTCTCAATCTGTGATCCCATGGAACTCTTTCATAGATGTCTGTGGAAAATATGCATTTTTGAGATGTGAAATGACACCTTCTTCCTCAAAAACCTGAATCTGGGTTTATTTATCATCAGACTTATTTTTTTCATTATTGATTCTCTTTGTCAAGCTATAACCAAATATTCCCTACATTGGGTGTAGCCAATGGGTAAACAAACCATCATGAGGTTTCAGGAGGTCATCCCTGGTGGCAACTGAATCAATGTGCCACATCTGTCCCCAAATATGATCAGAACCAGAAGGGACTTAAAGATTATCCAAGAATTTCCTCATTTAGCTACTTCACATTTTTAAAGAACTCTAAGTTTGTAAAGCACTTTATACATATTATTTTGTATATTACAAGTATTATTTTATTTATATCCTTACAATATTTATTTATGTCCTTATAATAACCCCTTGAGGTGGGAACTATTATTATTCCCATTTTACAGATGAGAAAACCTAGGCTTAACAAGTTCTGGTGACTTTTCCAGGTTCAGACACTCGGAAACTCTATGTATCCAAGACAGGATTCAAACCCAGGTCTTGACTCTAAATCAAGTCCTCTATCCATTCCATTACTCTGGCTTTCAAGGTGAATCATAAGATAATCGATTTGGAAGGGAACTCAGAAGTCATTTAGTCTACCCCCTCTCCTCATTTTACAGATGAAGAAACAGGACAAAGAAGGCTAAGTGACTTGTGCAAAGTCAGACTAGTTATGAGTGTCAGAGGTGGGATTTGAACCCAGGTCCTCTGATTTCAGTGCTGATTTTCTTTCTGCTGTACTACACTGCCTCTCCAGAGTGCTGAAATAACATGCATATGTGATCATGGAACCATGGGCTATAGAGATGGAAAGTACATTGGGGACCACTTCATTCCCCTCTCAATTTACAAATGAAAACGAAACAAAGAGAGTGTAAGTGATTTGCTTAAGGTCTCATGGGTAGTAAGTAGAAGAGCCAGGTTTGAACCTAGCTCTTCCTGGTTTGCCATGGACTCCATGCCCTTTGCTGCTTTGCCTTTCAGAGACTATCTCTTTTAGATGATTTTATTTTATTTTTTGGAGGACAATTGGGGTTAAGTGACTTGCCCAAGGTCACATGGCTAGTTTTTGTGTTAAGTGTCTGAGGCTGGAATTGAACTCAGGTCCTCCTGGCTCCATAGGTGCTCTATTCACTGTGCCACCAAGCCACTCCCTCTTTTAGATGATTTTAAAGGTCCTTTCCAGCTCTGAAGTTTTTGATCGTGTGAGTCAGAACTGGTACTTGAACCCAGGTCTCCCAACTACATTCTGAACTTCTCCCCTCATATTCTGACACTTTTCTCCTCTCCTTTGATTTTCTTACTCATGAAGAAGCCAACTAAATGCAGGGCACTGTGAGACTGGGCGGACCCTTTGTAGGATGAGCACAGCCTACAAGGGCATTGCTATAAGGCTTGCCTCTGCCTGCCCCTGAATCCCTAACTTTTTCCCAGAAGACTTGCAAAGTTGTCATATGGCACATCAATAAAGAATCTGAGATTGCCAAAGTCCCCAATGACATCCATCTTCACAAATGAGGAAAGGAGGGTTAAGGTGGCGATGCCCCGATGAGTTAGTCTATCTCTGTGGCAGAGACAAGAAGAATGTGTCATGAGAGACCAGCCTTCATGTATTACTTACACACACACACACACACACACACACACACACACACACACACACTCTCTCTCTCTCTCTCTCTCTCTCTCTCTCTCTCTCTCTCTCTCTCTCTCTCTCTCTCTCTCTCTCTCCTGTTGATCCCCTCCCAAATGGAAATTACTTCAGAAAACGATATTGGAGAATGCAGAGCATGGGCACCTCGAGCTAAACAGAAGGTTCTAAGTATGGTTTAAAGTTTTAATATGTTATGAGTTATGTGTTTAATAAAGAAACAGCAGATAAAGGATTCAACATGCATTGCCACACATGTTCTTATTTGTTTATGAGTGAAAATCTCTTCTCTAAGAGTAGAGAGATATTTTCTCCTGCATAGCACATAGAATCATAGATCTAGTACTAGAAAAGGCCTTGGGGATCAAAATCCAATCCCCTTATTTTACAATGGATGAAGCTGAAGTCCCGGGAAGTTGGGTAGTAAGTGTTGGAGGTGGGATTCCATTTTGGGTCTTCTGAATCTGGTCAGCATTCTTTCCACTGAACCACACTGCTTCCATGTGAGAGGCTAACATTATGGCTGCTTAAAGCAGCTGGCTGTGGCACAGCGAATGGAGCACTGGGATGGAGGCTGGAAGGCCTGAATTCAGACACGGCCTTAGACTTTACTGCCTATGTGGCCAGGGAGAGAAACACAACCACTGCCTGCCTCAGTTCCCCATCAGTAAATAGAGATAATAATACCTCCCTCTCAGGGTTGTTCTGAGGATCACATGAGATGACTTTAACGTGCTTAGCATGCTGCCTAGCCTAGTAAATGCTATTTAAATGGTAGCTGTTCCTCTCCTCCTGCGCTGTTTCTACTCCTGCTACTGCTATTACTGATGCTCCTTCTGCTTCTGCTGCTGGCACTACTGTTACTACTACCATTTCTGTTGCTGTTTCTACTGCTGCTGCTACTACTGCTACTACTACCATTGCTGTTGCTGTTTCTACTGCTGCTGCTGCTACTGCTACTACTGCTACTACTACTACTACTACTACTACTGCTACTGCTACTGCTACTACTACTGCTACTACTACTGCTACTACTACTAGTACTACTGCTACTGCTACTACTACTGCTACTACTACTGCTACTACTACTACTACTACTACTGCTACTATTACCATTGCTGTTGCTGTTTCTACTGCTGCTGCTGCTACTGCTGCTACTGCTACTACTGCTACTACTACTACTACTGCTATTGCTGCTGCTGCTTCTACTACTTATACCACTATTGCTACTACTTCCATGGCTGCTGCTGCTGCTGCTGCTACTTCTGCTACTACTTCTACTGCTGCTACTATTCCTTCTCCTCCTCCTCCTCGTCCTCCCCACCCCCTCCTCCTCCTCCTTCCCCAGGTATCTGCTTCCTTTAACACCTCTTTGCCCTTAAACTAGCAACAAATATTTATTAAACAAGGTCTCTGCTCAAAGCCCTCTTCTAGATACTGGGGGAGGTGAGGGAAGACCTGTAAAGGTTAGATAAGTGTAGCTCTCTCTGTTCTTGTGGAACTTAACCTCTCTCTAGTAGGACATAAAGTGCCAAAACAAATAGCTCTTATATAACAACAGTTTATGATCAGTGCAAAGTCACAAAATTGTGAGAGTTCTGAAGGGGAAGGACGATAATCACCTGGAAGAGGAGACATTTCTGCAGGGTTTTAGAGGTCAAATATGGCAATGTTCAAAGAGCTTTATGTCCTGGTGCAGAAGCTCCTTTTGATAGTATGGTTCATGACTGATCTATAGTTTAGTGAATCCGAGTTAACCGCCTGAGTCACCCTGGTCACATAGCTAATAAGCGCCCAGAGGCAGGGATTTAAAGAATGGGTAGAGTAGAAGGTAAAGAGGATGGGCAAGGGAAGGCTTCTGGACCTAGGGAACAGTTTGAACAAACTTACTGAGACATGAGAATGCAGTGTGTATTTGGGAGTGGGAAAGGAATTGTTCTATTTGATTAGAATGTAAGGTAAATAGAGGTTTCTTGGCTCCCTTGTCTTCCTTCAAGACTTAGTTCAGATCCTTCCTTCTTCAGGGGGCTTCCCTCCTGCACCCCCAGTGCCTTCCCTCTGAGCTAATCTCTATTTACATCATATATATCTTGCTATATCTAGCTATTTGAATATGGCCTCACCCATCATTAGACCATAGGAGTGCTGAGGGTATCGATGATGCTTTTTCCTATCTTTGACTCTCCAAGGCTTAGAACAGTGCCTGGCATTAATCTGTGTCTGGCCCTAAATAAATGCTTGTTTACTGACTAACTGAGAGACTAGAGAGAAGGAATGTGAGCTAAGGCTGGAAAGATAGAGTAGTGGCAGATGATGGCCTTGAATGTCAGGCAGAAGAGGAACACTGGAGACACATGGATGGTCTGGTCTTATTCAAAACATTGCACTTTTTCCAAGTTTTGTAAACTTAACTGTTTATGTTGACCTTTCAGCTGTCGTCATTGCAGATAAATATCGTACATGTTGTCCCATTGACAATTGAATGAGGCTAGCGATTGAGGGGACTTCACATGGCTACAAGGAAATTCACAGTTAACTGATTTTTTAATTTGGTGGTGGGTGGCAAGTGGATATGCAGCCAAAGTTGGGAAGGAAATTAGTGTCCAGATACTTTCTAGGATTCTCACACTCAGGTCTCACACTCACTTCTTGCCCTACCAGGAAGACTTTGCTAGAATTCACTCCCCCTGCTGGTCTCACAAAATCTTCTTTATTTACTTCCAGGGTCTAGCTTAGGACTGATTTCCCAAATGCTTGCCAATACCACAGGGAAAAGGAGCCAGGAGTTCCCTTGTTCCTGGTGAAGCTTTGGAATCTCTGTTGGCTGTTTGAGGGCTTTCCTTTGCTGACAAAACTCCATGATTCCCCAAGAGCTTTGGTCCTCATCTGTAAAATGGGCAGATTAATACTTTTGCTACCTGTCTCACAGGTTTTTTGTTAGGATCAGAGGTAATACTGTCTCTAAAGTGTTTTGTAAAGCACTTCGTAAATGTAAGGTGCCATTATTTTTTAAAATAGTCGTGTTATTCCACAGCTGGCCTGAGTTTGACTAACGAATTGCCAATTGACAGAAGCCAGTGGGTATGTGGTGTCTGCTGTAGAGAGAATACTGAGTTTGGAGTCCCAGGCCCTGACATCATGGATTCCTAGACCCAGATCTGGAAGGGGTCCCAGAGACCATTGAGTTCAAACATCTCATTTTACTGATGAAGAAATCTAGGCCCAGGTGGTGAACACTAGATATGATTTCATCTTCTGATTTCAGAGGCGGTCATCTTTCTACTGTTCCAGCCTTTCTGTGATTGTGGAAAAATCACTACTACCCCTTTGTGGACTTGCCCCTTCTGGCTAGAGGCCTCCGATCCGACCACACATGGCTGGGGTGGGGAGGAGAGCCAGCTGACCCAGGAATCTGCCTGAGTTTGATGTCCTCACTGGTGTGCAGCTCAGAAAAATACCCAAGATAGGGCTGTGGGGCCCAGCTGTGAAATGCCAGGCGAGGTTTGTTTTCAGCAGCTCTGAGCCCATCATTCCTTTGACTGTGTCTCCATCACTGCACATGTAATGCACCAGTCATGTTCTAACTCACACCTCGAGTCAGGTAGACATGTTTCAGGCTAATTAGGGGCCTTGGTAAATTTAGTCCATGGGCTGTAATTACAAGCGCTCAAGACCTGCAATTTCTGTTTTAATTAAAATAAACAATGTGGAGGAGCTGACATCACACTGCAGCAACTGGTGTGTAAGTCACAGTTAATTACATTGGAGCCATGGCCTCGACTCGATGAAACGGTCGGTTTGGATTCACATTCACTGGGCCGGCTTCGCCATCCTGGTGAAGGCTAATTACTGTCTGAAAAACCGCAGATTGAAGCAGACAAGGCTTCTCATTCTGGGGAGGACATGAGCTGTGTGTGCAGGGAGAAGCTGCTCTTTCGAGTGAGAACCCAATAGGGCCTTGGTGGGGTGAGGGTATGTGTGTGTGCATGTATCTGAGTGTGAGTGATGTGTGTGTGTGTGTGTGTGTGTGTGTGTGTGTGTAGCTTCTTTCTTGACCTCCAAACAATCATTGGAGATGGAACCTGGTTGACAGAAATTCTCACCTGTGTGAGGCATTTATCATGGAACTGTTAGAGGAAATTAAACTAAAAATTAAAAGAAGATGTTGAAAAAAGAAAAATCTCAAGATTTCTTACCCCCCTTCCCTGTCTCCCCCCATCCTTCTCACATAGTCCTTATCCATTATCTTTTTTTTCCCTATAGAATAATCTCAGCTCCCTGGACACAGGCAGGCAGGTGGCAATGGAAGGGGTAGGGATGGCAGTGCCCTGGCAGAGCAGGGATGGGGTATGTGACTAAAGAGAAGCAATTCAGTAGGCAATTGTGTGAATGGGGACCTAGGCCTGGCTTCTAGCTTCACTTTTCCCCTTCTTCCTCCTAGAATTATTGAATAAGCACATAGGTTCCACTTCCTGTTGGTACCAAGTTTTCTGGTCTCCACCCATGATTATGCCCCTCCTCAGATTTTCTTGTATTTACTTTTCTGTGTATTTATTAGATCCACCCAACAGAATGTGAAATCTTTGACGGCAGGGGTCCAATTTTTGTCTTTCTAGCAATATTATGCCTTGCACATAATAAACACTTAATGAATATTTGGTGAATTGAGTTAAATAAAATAACAAGCTTTCAAATGGGTGATGAATGCTGAAAATAGTGCAAGACAGACCCCTGCACTGAGGCCTTGTGGTCTAGTGAGATGAAGAAGAAGGAGAAATCAGGGAAGGCTTCATGAAGGAGGTGCCATTTGAGTTGGGCCTTGAAAGAAGGGAGGGATTTTAATAAATGGAAATTGTGTGTTTGTGAAGGGGAAATGTTATGTTACTGTGGAGGGAGAGGGATTGTTAAGTCTATCCCAGAACTGGGGTTAGTGTCCATAGGCTGGACTTTGCTTTAGGAAAGCAGATGTTTTTGGAGAAGTCTCTTTATGTCTCTGATTCTTAGTCTGCACCTTTGCAAAATGAGAAAAATGGACTAGAGGTTTCGAAAGCCCCTTCCATCTCTGACAGCCTCTGGTTCTATGATGGGAGATGAAGGCTCTACAAATCTCTGTTTCCTCTCAGTTCCTTCATCCTTGTGTTTAGTCCTGGCCCACTCTGTGCTGCTATTGAAGGATTGACCAAGAAGAAGGCCTATGAGTTAGCCAGGGAAAAGTGGTCCTTCTTGGACCCTGAAGAAAGTTCCTGAGCTCAGTAAGAATCAGCTGCTTTCTGTGCTTTTCTCACTGTTGGTTGTGCCTAAGTGAGTCCCAACAAGGCTGTGAAAAAGCCAGCAATTACCCACCTCCTGACAGAGAGGTGAAAGATTCAAGATGCAGAGGGAGACATACATTTCTAAGCATGGACAATGTGGGAATTTGTTTTGCCTGACTACGTGTATTTGTCATAAGGATTTCATTTTTCTTTAAAATTGAGGGGAAAGAAAATAAATCCTTGTTAATTAAAAAATAAAGCCCATAAGCTATTTTTTAAAGGAAAAATCCAGTCATTTACTGAATTCTCCATTGAATGAAACAAAATTCAAATTTAGTCTACCTTCTACCTTGTGTTGTATGCATTTGGGTATAGCAGTACTCTGTCCCCTCCCTCTCCTATTCTCCCCAGGAAAATTGTATGATCTTTGAGAGTAGGTGCTATAATCTTTCTATGTTTGTGGCCTAGAGCTGAGCACAGAGCTTAGACTATTCATTGTTGTTCGGTCGTGACTCCATTTTGGGGTTAGTTTCTTGGCAAAGATACTAGAGTGGTTTGCCATTTCCTTCTCCAGCTCATTTTGCGGGTGAGGAAACTGAGGCAAACAGGGTTAAGTGACTTGCTCAGGGTCACACAGCTAGTAAGTATCTGAGACTAGATCTGAGCTTAGGTCTTTCTGATCCCAGACCTGGCTCTCTATCCACTTCGCCACCTAGCTGCCCCTCCTAGACTATAATGGGTGTTTAATCGATGCCTTTTGATTGAAAGCAAAGTCAGTTTCTGTGTCTACTGCTTGGTTATTGTTCCAAAATAGATACCCTATCACAGGAGGCAGGGTGATGCTGTTGAAGGATTGCTTGCTCTGCCTTCAGGAAGTAAGAGGTAGTGCTGTGTACTAGCTAGATAAGGTACTAGCTGGGTGACCCTGGGTAAGTCACTTGACATTTCTGTGCCTCAGTTTTCTCATCTGGAAATGAAGCCTTTGGACTCACTGTCCTCTGAGGTCTCTTCCAACTTTAGATCCATGGTCTTATGATCTGGGTTCATTTACTATTGGGGCAACCCTGGGCAAAGCCACTGAGTCTGTTTCCTCTTCTGTAAAAGGAGGGGGTTTTGATTAGACGTCCCTTCTAGCTCTCTATCTATGATCATATAATCTTTTATTTTTTAAAGATAATTTATTTTATTTTTAATTTGTAGAATAAAACAAGCATTTCCATAAACAGCATAATAAAAAAGGTGATTGTACATGAAACCACAAATCTATTCTGTTCAACTTGCTATTCCTTTTAAATACATGTGATATATATATTAATTATATATACAAAATATATATGATAATATGATCTAACAATTATCATCTTGGGACAGAGAATTACACAGAATAAACTTATCTGGGGTAGGTCACTATGTGAGCTTAGCCAAAACATAGCATGTGTGAAGACTGTTTAATCATCGCATTTTCCCACCAGGGTTTACCCCATTGCACTGGCTTGGGGACTCTGATGTTACTGGCTCTTTTAGTCGATTCATTCTGTTTTTGAAGCAGTCAGATGTTTTGTTTTGCTGTGATACAGACCAATACACCAGGGAGTCTGCTGAACTGTTCAGCTTTCTGCTCAGCGTTTTCATAGGATGAAGGCAGAGTCTGGGAGTATCCAGAGACTTCACTCAGTCATGGGATGTTTTGAAAAGTAGATTTTGGTTCAATATAAAGCTAAAAATTCTTAAGTATTAGAATGTCCCAAAAGGGAATGGGGTGAATCACTAAAGGGCTAGCTAGGTTAACTCTGTTCTTCACTGCAGTTGTTTCCCCTCACACCCAATCACTTGCCAAATCCTGTCCATTCTAGCATCATAACATTTCTCATAATTATCACCTGCTCAGCTCAGGCCATCATTACTTTGACTATTGCAGTAGCCCCCTAATCATTCTCCCTGCCCTACATCTCTCCTCTGTCCAATCCATCCTTGTAAAGTGATATTGAACATAGTATGACAAGTTCCATTCCCCTTCTCTAAAAGCTTCCGTGGCTCCTATTACCTCTAGGCTAAGGTAGAAGTCTTCTTTTGGGCATTTAAGGTCCTTTACAATGTAACTCCAGACTATTTTTTTCAGATTCTTTGTATATTTATTACTCCCCTTCTCACACTCTACATTCCAGCCAAATTGGCTTAGTTGTCCTTCCTCAAGCTCCCCTCTTTATTCCTTTGTGTAGGCTATCTCCTACATCTGTAATGCCTTCCTTCTTCACATTCAGGTATTAAAACATCTAGCAACTTTCAAAACTCAGCTCAGATGTCCCACTCTTTTTTTTTTTTTTTGGAGGGAGGAAGGCAGGGCAATTGGGGTTATGTGACTTACCCAAGGTCACACAGCTAGTAAGTGTGTCAAGTGACTGAGACCAGATTTGAACTCAGATCCTCCTGACCCAGGGCCGGTGCTCTATTCACCATGCCATCTTCACTGCCCCATGATTTCACATTCTTCTACCCGAGCCCTTTCCTTATCCCTTTCATTGCCAGTACCCCACTGTTACTCTGTGTGTGTGATCAAATTTATACTCCTTTTTTGATTTGTTAGTCCCTTCCCACAAGCTTCCAAGGATACCTGAAAAACTTGTAGGAGGGGCTACCCTTTGTATCCCTATTTGTACATATTTGTTGGTCAACTGATTATCCACATCCCCCATGCCTGGAATGGACTGTGCATACCCCAATCCATTTTCCATGTATTGAAATCTCTCTTTTCCTTCCATTTCAAATGTCATATTCTTCATGAAGCCTTTTCTGAGAGGGGAGGGAGAAATGCTCCTATTCTTTCTCCTAGGTGGAAATGGTTTTTCTTCACTCAAATTTCTCCTTAACGCGAATCTCATTTTCCCTTGGATCACAGGTATTTGTGTACTTGTCCTACCCATCCTTGAGCCCCTGAAGCGTAGGGTCTCCGTCTCATCGATCTCTGTGTTCTCAGTTGCCAGAGCAGAGCTTTGTACACAGTAGACACTTGATGAACTCTGGTTGAATTTAATTGTATTAGTAATGTTGGGTTTCATTTAGGAGGTGAATTACTTTGAGATACCTTTTAACTCTATGATTTGATGACATGTCCAGAAATTTGTATAAGCAGCAGGATCTGTGATTAAATTCCTCAATCCTCTCCTGGGTGGTCAGGGTCATCAGGATGTAAAACAAGGTGCAGTCATTGAAGGGTATCTTCACTCACACTAGGAAATCTCTCCTTTTATTCTGATATGGAAACCATTTCAGGCCCATCCAAATTCCCTTGGATAGCACAGAATGTAGAGCAGGACTAGAGAAGTCAGACGGTGCAATGGAAAGAATGACCTTTGACTCACGAGACCCTGGCTCAAATCTTGACTTTACCATTTATTGCCTGCATGTCCCCAGGCAGATTCACCTTTTGGGGCTCAGTTTTCACATATGTGTAAAGCCAGAGAGTTGGACTAAATGACCTCCAGCTCTAGATTTATGATTCTAAGGTTCCTTAGGGACAGACTCAGCCCTTGTCATGGTACAGATGAGGAAACTGATGCCAATAGAGGTGAAGGGTCAAAGAGGCAGTTAATAGTGGACTAAACATTCAAACAGTTCCTTGGACTTCAGAGAGTATCCTTTCTACTACACCTGAGCTGCTGTCCCACTTTCATCATGTCACTACCTTTATCAAAAACCTTCAATGACTCCCTGTCTCCCTCTTCTTGGGTTTCAAGACACCCCATAGTCTGACTTTCTGTCCCAGTGGTCGCCAATGTTCACCCTCCACTCCAGTCAGGTGAGCCTTCTCATTGGTCTCACCCATGCCAGGCTCTTTTCTAGTCTCCCTTTATTTGCTGTTGCCTTCACCTAGTGTGATCTCCTTCCTCCTCTCTGCCTGGGGAGGAGCAAGGAAATATCTGACCTTTGCTTCTTCCGCACTCTGATAGCATTTTGTCCCTCTCTTCTTATATTTCATAATCTACCTTGAGTCAGAATGGAAGAGGCAGTAAAGTGTGATGGCAAGAGCCCAGGATTTGAAGCCAGGGACCTGGGTTAGAAACTTGGCTTAGCTACTTGTTTACAGTAGCTGCAAATACCATGGCTGACCTTGGATGAGTCCCTTTCCCTTCTCTAAACTTTGATTTCATCCTCTCTAATTGAGTGGGTTGAACTATATGATCTCTGATATCTTTTCCCATTCTAAATTTTATGAGCCCATATATATCAATGTCATAGCTCTCCTACAAGATTGTGAAGTCTCTGATGGACAGATAGTCCTATTTCATTAAGTGCCAGTTTAGTGAAGTGAATAATTCTCTAGACTTGAATTTTGGGCACTTTAGCTTCCACAGAATTGAAGAATTTTAAAGCTGGAAAGGACCTCAGTGGTCATCTAGTTCAATTCACACCTGAAAAGGGATCCACATGATAACATATCCAAAAAATGACCACCCATTCTCTGTTTAAAGACCTCTCATGAGGAGAAACCCAATATTCCCAATGGCAGGCCATTATATTTTGGGATAATTCTAGTTGATAGGAAGTTTTTCCTGATATAAAATCTAAATTTTCTCTTAATAATTTTCATTTTTAATCTTGTTGAAGACATTTACTAGCTGGGTGACCCTGGGAAAATCATGTAATGATATAATTATTGTTGTTGTTGTTACTAATTTAGTTTTCATATTATGTTCAGTGGAGTTTAGATAAAAATGATCATATGACAAGTCTGTATCCTACTGTTCTTTTATGATTAATGTTTTACTAACTATTACACAGATGGATAAATTAATCAATTTTTGAAAATTAAATAAAAGTGGTGGGATGAAAGTCCATCTTGCATAAGCTCCTAAAAGCATCTTTGGGACCACTCCTATAGCAGACTGGACCACAGGGACGCTCTGTACAGCATCCCGTTTCCACATGGTTTTCATTTTTTCTGCTTGGTCTCTATATTTTGAGAACATTTCTTTCAATGTAGTTTGGAGGTTATAAGAATTTGAAATGGCAACAGCTATTAAAAACATTTTCCTAAAATTTTAACAAGTTGACATTTCATATGAGTAAAGGTATTGTTGATGATGATGACCACACCCATAGCCGGAAACAGCAGGGTTCTGCATAGACTATGTTTGGTCCTGATATAACCAAATGGGATATGATGAACTCACCGACTGTTTGCTTGACTTCCCTCCAACAGACAAAGCATGTCTGTCCATGGGTTGCCAGGGAGCCAACGTTTGGGACATTCCGCTGATGCAGTGTCTATGACAGGATTCTTTTCTAGGCACAGAGCAAGGCAGATGTTTGGAAATGGCTCAGCTTGGAAGAAGCTGGGGGCACATGTGGTACTGAATCCCCATAAACTCCCGCAGTGTCCCATCTCTGTTAGTCTCCCTGGAGGCTCCAGTTTGGAAGTGGGTTTTAGGCCCCAGGCTTACATGACGTAAGCTGGTTTGCAGCCATTGGAGACTTTTGTGTAAAAAAGCTTGTAAATATCACAGGCAGTTGGTATATATACACACACATGCACATGCACACATACAAGGCATTGGATATCTTTCCAAGTTCCATAATGCTTTACAGCTGGGTACTTTGGAAGCTAAATGTAGACACACAAACATTTATAGGCACATATACATATTTATGTAAGTGTGTACCAATTTCCATTTGAATGGCCAGGGTGGATATTCTTTCACAGAAGCCGGGGGTGATAGCTTATGGAGGGTTTCTGTTTCTTTTACTTTTTTTGTTTTTAAGTTTCTATTTGATAATACTCATACAGATATATACACATAGACACAAACATATAGGCAACAATAAGAGTTTGCATTGACAAAGTAACATTGCTTTCCTCACAACCATTCTATGAAGTAGGTAAAGGAAGTAATGTCCTTGCTTTTCAGATGAGGAAGTAACATGCCTCAAGGACTTTCAGCATGTTTGTTTCAAGGCCAGGATTTGAGCCCCGGTGTCTTGGCCTCCAAGGTCAGGGATGTCTCTGCTGTGCCATAATGTTGGGCCACGATAGTGGAAGGCTTCCCTGTCCTGCTGCTGCCAGTCTCTGAAAAGGTATATCTAAGCAATTTGCCTTCCAAGGGGCTGTCGGTCTTAGAATTCATAGATTCTTTTAGGTATAAAATGAATAAGTGACTTGTCTAAGGTCATGCAGCCAGGGAGTGTCAGAGGTTGGACTTAGATGTTTGGACACTAGACCCAGGGTCTTTCTCACAGTATCACAGTACTGGTTACAAACCCAGGCTTTTGTTTTTTACCTTGGTCTAGGGAATTCCTGCAGAGTAAATTCCTTTTACTGATACAGACTGGCCCCTGTTTATAGCTTATCCTTTTAGAGAACTGTCTGGGGGCTCTGAATTAAATAACTTGCCCAAGTTCACACAGGCAAGCTATTTCAGAGCTAAGTCTTCCTGAGTCTACCAGAAGTAGAAGAAAGTCCAGAAAAGAATGCATTGGAACAGGGGCATTGACTCCACAGGAGCCAACGCAGCAGAAGGCCCAGCCTTCCCTCTGCTCACAGCAAGCTTGTATTCCAACATGCTGTGCCAGGTTTAGGATTAGGGTCTTTCCAACTGTGTGGCCAGCTTGTGTTGCCTCTTGTATATGTAAACATTTTATTTTTTTTTCATGCATGTACCTGAATACCAAAAAAAATCTCACATATAGACATCTATAAGTACTCATAAATTCCCAAGCAAAAGTACTTGGGCTCATTTGCTGAATCACACATATACAGGCCTCCTTATGTGTATACATGCTACTGCCATAATAAACACACTCTTAAACACTCTCAGCTTGATATTATTATGCAAATGTGTGTTTCAAATGTGTCAAAAGAGAATGTCTCCTTATTCTAGCATACTATGAATTCATTGCTCCCAGGTCCCCAGTGCAAGGAGGAATCATCTGTCTTTAAAGGAGACCAAATAGCAAATTAAAACAACTCTAAGGTAGCACCTTGTACCTATCAGATTGACTTATATGACAGAAAAGGAAAATGACAAATGTTGGAAGGGATGTTGGAAAATTGGGTCATGAAAACACTGTTGGTGGAGTCGTGAACTGGTCCAACCATTCTGGAGAACAATTTGGAACTATGTCCAAAGGGCTATAAAACTGTGCATACCCTTTTGACCTAGAAATACCACTTTATTATATATTACACAGATCTGTGTCCCAAAGAGATAAAAAACAAAAAGGAAAAGGACCTCTGTGTATAAAAACACTTATAGCAGCTCTTTTGGTGGTGGCCAAAAAAAAAAAAAAAACAAAACCCTGGAAACTGATGGAATGTCCATCAATCAGAGAAAGGCTGAACAAATTATGGCATATGATTGTTATGGAACACTATTGTATTATAATAAATGATTAGCAGGATGCTTTCAGAAAAACCTGGGAAAACTTACATCAACTGATACAAAGTGAGTTGAACAGAACCAAGAGAATATTGTACATAGTAATTGCAATATTGTACAATAATCAAGTGTGAATGACTTAACTATTCTGTTCAAGACAATGATCCAAGACAATTCTAAAGGACCTATGAAGAAAAATGCTATCTACCTCCAGAGAAAGAACTGTTGGAGTCTGAATGCAGATCTAACTATACATTTTTAACTTTATGTATTTCTTGTGCTTTTTGTCTGTCATTACTAATATGGAAATATATTTTGCATATATATGACTGAATTTGTATAACTTTTATCAAATTGCTTGCCTTCTCAATGATGAGGGAGGGGAGGAGAGAATTTGGAACTCAAAATTATAAAAATATGAAAGTTAAAATTGTTTTTACATGTAATTGGAAAAAAAGTAAAATATTAAAAAGAAAAAATAAAGGAGAATAAAAGTGCTGTCAGCAAAGAAGGCCTGGATAACCTTTATCTCTGTTTTACCAACTCCATTGCAATTTATGGAAAGAGAATTTTGAGCAGGGCCATCTGGCTATAGGAGATCAAGAGTAGTTTAGGGGGCTCAGCAGTCGCTCTCCTGGGAATTCATTAATTCAACAAATACCTTAAATGTTTACTATTTAATCAGATTATTGTGGCCAGTGCTGAGGAAGACACAGTGCTTCCATAAAACATTTGTCCTTGTGTTCATACAGCAACTCACCTGGTAAGGGGATAAGACCTGAATTGTAACTGGTCATTTCAGCATCTGAAGCAAATTTATTGTAAGGGAAGGCATATTGGTGCACTTGAGGGAGAGTCACAGACCCTTGTATACCATGAGGCTAGCATTCACTATTAACTCAGATGATTCCTGCTACTGGTTCTGAGCATCTCTCTCTCTCCCTCTCTCTCCCTCTTTCTCTCTCTTTCCCTTTCTCTTCCTCTTTCTCCCTCTCTTTTTCTCCTTCCTTTCTCTGTCTCTCTTTCTCCCTCTCTCTGTCTCTTTCCATCTCTCTCATTATCTCTTTGTCTTTCTATCTGGCATTGTCTCTTTCTGTGTGTGTGTGTGTGTGTGTGTGTGTGTGTGTGTGTGTATGTGTGTGTCCCTTGGCCAGGTTCTTTAAGTCCATCACTGTGGCAGTGGGGGGAAGGGGTCTGGGTTCAGGAGAAAGTGGGTGGGTGAAGGGCTTATACTCAGTTCTCAGAGTGGTCTTCTGTGCTTTTCAGATCTCCAAAGGGAGGTGTGCTAGTAACTGAGTCTCTGGAAAAAAATGTTTTTAAGGTTTATTTGCATTAAAATATTTTCTCCAGCAATTTCTGTGAACAAAACAGTAAATCAAGCTGTGATTTGTAGCACTTGAAGATTTCTGAGTTGTAAATGCTCACATAGAAAATTTAACAATCTATTGAGCCAGTGGGAGCTGGTTCTACCACACCCCCAAAACACCCACCCTCTCCTCAAGTTAAAACCCTGGAGCTAAGTGCCAGTTGTCCAGGGCTAGTTATGGTTTAGCAGAGACTCAAGCACAAATGAAAAAATACCATTTTACATAAGTGCATCAAAGTTACAAAACAAAGTGCTATGTGAGTGGTGAGGGGAGGTCATGGAGGATCAGTAAAGGCTTCCTAGGTGATAAAGCATTTGAGTTTAGCACTGTGTTCATCCAAAAACCCCTCTTGTTCAAGAGCTGTTGTTGTTATTGTTTTGAAAGTGGCAGAGTGGGAAACTTTTCTTGTGGTAACTTGCTTCTGTTCTAGGAATGTCCCTTCCTCAACACCTCTGCCTGTCATTTCCTAGATTCTTCCACAATCAAGATGGAGAAGGCCCTAATCATATGAAGATCAGTGGGGATGCTTAGAGAAAAGAGGACTTTTGGGGGGACATGATGGCTGTCTGGATGTCTGAAGGGCTTTCATGTTGATGAGAGATTAGATGTGTTCAGTTTAGTCCCAGAAGACCGAACCAGGACAAATGGGTAAAAGTTACAAGGAGGCATATTTAGACTTGATATCTGGAAAACTTCCTGACAATTTAGAGTTGCCCAAAATTAAGGGCCTGCCTTGAAAGGTCATGAGTTCCCCTTGCTCAGAGGCCTTTGAGCAGAGTCTGAACAGCTGCTTGTTGGGTATGCTATAGGGGAGATTCCTTTCATGAATAGCTTGTGTTAGGTGGCTGTCAAATTTCTTTCAATTCTCAAATTCTGTGGTTCTGGAATCTTCAATGCCACAGGTCTGTACTTTGGAACTAGAGAGCTTCCTTGGGCAATCCCTAGAGTTTCACTATCTGTAACATGGGTGTATCTCATATGCATGGATTACTGATATGGCACTGGATCTACCCTTTTTACTATCTTGGTTGGCTCACTTGCTCCAGGCTGCACTCACAATGGCAGATCTGGGGTGGGGAAATGTGTGTGTAGGTTCAAGCTGGCCACAGCAACCACTTCATCTGACTACAATGGACTTTCAGGATCCTGGAGGTAAACTTATGCTGTGAAAGTATTATGTCTACCCTATGATGAAAAATGCTATCCAGCTCCAGAGAAAGAATCTGAATGCAGATTGAAGCAAACTGTTTATTACTTTATTTTTCCTTGTTTTTTTTTTATCTGTGTTTTCTTTCACACCATGACTAATATGGAAATATGTTTTGCATGACTGCACATGTATAACCTTTATCAAATTGCTTGCCTTCTCAATGATGGAGGAGGAGAGGAAGGGTAGGAGAGAATCTGGACCTCAAAATTGTAAAAATTGAAGGTTAAATTGTTTTTACATGCAATTGGGAAAAATAAAATATTAAAAAATTTAAAAAGCTATGTCTACTACTCACTGTGCTCCAGAACCACCAATATTGTACTTTTCATTTGCACAAATCAATTACAGTGACCCAATTCTTAAATATGAAATATTTACTAATGAGGAAACAAAAGCAAGAATAACCAAAACATTTTCTCCTATAAACTTGAGTCATGTTGTCCTACCAATGCATAGAATATCATTGGAAGAGGAGAGAATATGCAGAAATGAACAGAATCCTAGCAATGAGGCATATGACTGGGGAAACCCAGGTGTTCTGAACAACTTATAATTCCAGACTGAGACCTTGATATTTTTGGTCATGTTAGAAGGGCCCCCTGTTGTGCCGAACTGTTACTCTCTCAGGCCTCTTGATTCTTCTGGACAAAGCTTAGTAAACTGTGCGAAGTTTTTTGGTCAAATAGTAGTATTACATTCTTTCAGCAACAGACAGGTCCCTTAAGCCTAGATCTCCATAGCTTTGCATTTCCGTTCTCTGAGTTATTTGTTTCTCCCTCTCCAGCCAGAAGGGAAGCAGAGGGTAACACAGTCAAGCCTCTAAGACAGAGGTGCTTAAACTTTTTATGGACCATTTTGAATAATGTTCACAATAATGTTTTAAAATAAATGAAGGAAATGCCAAATTTCATTTAGAGATTAGTTTAAATATAGATTCCCCCCATCTAAGGTCATAGACCCCCCTAAAATAAATCCACAGACCCAGGTTAAGAACTTCTGCTTTAAGAGTTTCCCTGTTTTTAGGCCATTGATGGTGCTAACTAGTAAGGCTGACAAACCTAATCAACTCTTCAAACCACAGAGGAATATGATTACCCCGCCCCCTTTCCCCTGCCCCCAACCACGTCCTAGCATTAGACTTTCCTCTGATCAGTTCCCTGTAGCAAAGCTGATTTTTGTTCCTTAGCCTACGCTCCGAGTTCCCTCCATTCAGATGCTCTCCTCATCATCTGCTTTGGTCACAACTCCATTTACTCTGGTTTCAGAGCTTCTTTCTTCTGTCTGGGACTCCATGTGTCTTCTCTTTTCAATTAGCTGGATTCGACTTTAGCATTTGCTCACTTTCCTGTTTCAAATCAGTGTGTTCTGATGTGAGATGGACTCACTTCTACCTTACAGTGAGAACAAAACCCCTATTTCCACATGATCCAAAATCCATATTTCTCTCAGGGATAACATAGCTAATTCTTATACAAAGATCTCATACAAAATCCACAAACTTTTTTGATCTGAAGTTTTTCATATTAAAAAGTCTTGAAAATAGTTGTATTCAAATTAACTTCTCGGAAGCAGTGCACTGCAGTCATTTTTACAATCAATCAGTAGTTTTGCTTTGAGTTGCTTTCAAAGAGATCTTCCCAGTACTTTTATCTGACGTTCTATTTTGTCTTGGGTCCTTAGAACTGTCCAAAAGTGTGTTTTCTTACATGAGTGTTCTTTTTCTACCTCTTCCAATAATTAAATGTTCACATAAGAGAAAGGAAGCACTTTCCATAGAAGATCAATCAGACGAGCCTGGGTGAGTCCTTGACACCCCAGCACCAACACACATTGACCTTGTCCTGCTCTCCTGTAATAGACTGTCACAGCATGTGTGGTGTCATTCCATTACCCTAGTCTGGAGATGCAGACTCACTCTACTACTGTAAGTAGTCTTGAGGTGCTCTTAGGGGGCCGAGATAGGACCTCATTCATCTCCCACACTGACTAAGGAGAATAACAGAGAAGGAATGAAGTTGTGAACGCCGCAGGAATGCCACAGAGGAACAAACCTCTTCCTCTTGGTTCAAAGATCTTTACCTTTGAGGTCTAGTGATAGTACTGATTATAGCCTTTCCTTGCTACCCACGCTCTGATACATGTTCTATGCCAGTGGGCACTTGTATTCTGGATTAAATCTTCTTTAGTATGAATTTAAATGAGAAAAATTGCTGTGATGGACTGGGGTAGCCTTTAAAATATGCAGCAGACTTTAGGAGACTAAGTAGGGAGAGAATGTAGGGTACAGAGAGTGTTGTGTTCAGGGTTGGGGAGAAGAGACAGAGACAGAATAGTTTGGCTGGAGTGAAGAATATATAGAGAGGAATGAAATCAAAAATAGCTAACATTTACATAGTACTTTAAGATTTGCAAAGTGTCGGGTGGCTAGGTTGCACAGTGAATAGAGCATGGGCCCTGGAGTCAGGTGGACCTGGGTTTGGATCAGGACTCAGACACTTAACACACACACACACACAAAACTAACCGTGTGACCTTGGGCAAGTCACTCAACCCCAATTGCCCTCCAAAAAGCAAAAAATAAAAATAAAAAAAAGATTTGCAAAGTGTTTTACAAATATTATCTCACTTGATCCTTACAACTCTGGGAAAGTAGGTACTATCATTATTCTCATTTTATGCAAATGAGGAGACCTGAGGTGACTTATTCACAGTAACATAACTAGGAAGTATCTGGGTCAGATTTGAACTGACATCTTCCTGACTGCATCTCCAGCCCTCTATCCACCATACCACCCTGCTGCCAGATGGGTCTGACTAGGTAGATAGGTGGGGTATTGTCAGATTGTGGGTCACTTTGATCCAGGCAGAGAAATTCACACTTTATTCTGGAGGTAATTGTTGCAGCAAGCACCCCAGCATCCCCAGGATGACTGCCAACACATGTTCTTAGATCTGCTTTTCTAAAAGAAAGTAACTCAAAATGGTTAACAGTCTTGCTTTAATCAAACATGTGTCATTTACCTAGTTTAGGGGAAAAAGGTCAGCACCCTGAACTTCAGAGAATACAGAGGTTACAAGCAGACAGCAAATACAGAGAAACATATCAACAGTCAGGCCTCCAAATGTCTGACCATTACATCCATACCTAGTCAGTTACCAGAAAGGGAAGCATCAACATCTGAGTTTTCAAAGCTAGGGGGCTCAAAGGCTGCCCAGAGTCTTGTCTGGTCAAATCACACTACACTTCAAAAGCCTCACATCAGGGGATATATAGCCTTCTCTTGGCTCAGAGAATGTCACAACCCTCTTGACCCACTGCCCAATCACAAAGCACCAAGGCGTGGGCATTCCTGAAAACCAAACCTCCTGCCACAGGCTCCAGGTGCACTTAAGCATATCAAAGGTCCTAGGGACAGGGAATATCTTAAATTCCCATTCCCATAACAGTAATATGGAGCCACGGAAGATTTTTGAGCATAGTATCTATGTGTAAGACTGATCAGTGTTCCAGGAGGATTAGATGTAAATAATCACTAAATAGGTGGGTTTCACCATTTTATTTCAAATAATATTTTATTCCCCAATTGCATCTTTGTTTTTTGGAAGGGCAATTGGGGTTAAGTGACTTGCCCAAGGTCACATGGCTAGTAAGTGTTAAATGTCTGAGGCTAGATTTGAACTCAGGTCCTCCTGACGCCAGGGCTGATGCTCTATTCACTGTGCCACCTAGTTGCCCTCGATTACATCTTAAAACAATTTTTTTAAACTCTTAAAAAGGGCTTTTTTTGCTTCCTTTCTTCCATTTTTGACACTTACTAGTTATATCACCCTGGGAAATTCAGTTTTTCTGAATTTGTTTCCTCTCCTGTAAAATGCCATAGGTTGTTCTAAATATGAAATGAGATACTGTATATAAGAGTACTTTACAAACTTTAAAGAATGATGTAAAATATTTATTCCTGTTATTGCTACTTTTATTCTCTCTTGTTCATCTGCCTTCTCTTTACCTCTTCTTTTTCATTTTTTCCTCCTCCATACTCTCTCATTACCTCCTCTCTTCTATTCTCTGCTTTATCCTTCTTTCCTTTTTTTATCGCCCATCTTCCCTTTTTCTCTCCTCTTCTTTCTTCCCTCTGTGATTGTGTTAGTGCATGCATGTGTGTCTATATATCTATGAGTATAAGCATGTGAATGATTTTGGCACAGTACATGGGGCACGGTACATTTGGCACAGTACATACATACATATGTCCATGTATGCATAGCTACCATCAGACCCATCCATGGGGCATTGGTGATGGTAGCCATGGAAAGAATATCTCGGAAGGCCCAGGACTGTAGCTCCAAAGGGCATTCAGCCAGCTCGGCTTCCTCCTTTCCATACTCCACCCCAACTTGGGAAACTCTTTGGCTGGGGCTGGGGCTGGGGCAGCCCTGCCTTATTCACATGTCTCCACAAGCTCTAATGAGTTCATCATGGGGGAAGAAAAAAGAAAGAAATGTCTGGGCTACTGTCTCTTTTGTTTGAACAACATCATAAAATCATAGAATCACATATTCCTTGAGCTGGAAGGGGCTCAGAGGTCTCACTTGCAATTCATACCTGAACAGGAATACTTTTACAACCTTGCTACCCCAGAGGTCATCCGTGCCCTTGTAGACCTGCAGAACTGAAGAACCCGCCATCTTTCTAGGCAGCCCCTTTAACTTTTGGAGAGCTATAATTGTTAGGAAATTTTTCCATTGATTGAACTGAAATCTATCTCTCAGCAACTTTCACTCACTGCTCCTGGTTCTGCCTCCCGGGCCAGGCAGAACAAGCTAATCCCTCTTCCATATGACAAGCCTTCAAATAGTTGAACATAGTGATGATGTCCCCCTCACTCCTGAAGTCTTCTCCTCTCCAGACTAAACATCTCCAGTCTGATACTTGCATGCTTTCACTGCCTGGGAAGCTGTGCCTGAGGCTCTCCTAGCAGCTATTAAATCTGCTGTGCCTGAACCAGGGACCAAGTGGCAGCTCAACCCACTCCCCAAAGTCTCTCAAGGTAAGATTCATACGAACCCAGATACCTCTCAGCTAATTACTACAATGATAACCAATGGTGCCCTGACCTGCCAGCTTGAATCCCAAAAAGCATGTAGAGGCCCCATCTCCATAGCACAAAATGAAGGAGAGATCTGTCATTTATTTACTGAGATCATAACAGATGAGCCATTGAAGCCCTAAAGTGGATTTTTATATATTTTTCTCTTTTTTTTGCTTTATCTGATTAATTAGACAGAGGCATAACATAGTGGGAAGTATGTTGGACTTGGAATTGGGAGAGATCTGAGTTCAAATCTTGGCTCTGACATTTATTAGCTGTGTAACCTCACTTTCTCTGAACCTTAATTTCCTTGTTTATAAAATCTTTCATGTCACCAAGTTACCATTAGGAAAGTGCTTTATAGATGTGAAAGTTCTTGAAAGAAATATGTGTTATTATCTATACTGAAAAAATTAAGAGGATTATATAGGCATAACCAGGGCATGTATTTGCCTGATCCCATGCAGGTGAAAGAATGATCCTGTATCCATGCGCTAGGTGCCAGAATTGTCTACAGTCTCTGAACCTCGGAGTGTAAGACACTTATTCCAATAAGTTTAGGAAATCATGTGGCTAGACTGAGTGGGAGAATTTGACAGGAAAGTGGAAGAGATACCATACTCAATCCTTACAGAAGGCAAAGAGGGAGTGATGTTAGCAGCTGTGGTCATCATTAGGTCCCTAGAGGTCCCACCTGTACTAATTATTGTGAATATAAAGGCTTTTGAGGTGGGTGTTGCTGCTGGACCATTACAAAGACATAGCTTTTATGGTCTGTTCTGCCGATCATTTAGATTTCCTTGTCAATATCATCATCAGTGATTATTGATTAAAGCATTCAGCTATAACACAGGCAAAACAACAACAAAACATAGGTCTTAGAGTCAGGTAAACAAGATTCAAACCTCAACTCTTATACTTACTGGCTATGGGCAAATCTCTTAATCCCTCTCAAGTCTCAGTTTTCTCATCTGTAAAATGGGCATAAAACTTATACCACTTGTCTACTCAGGTTTGTGAGGAATGCTATAATTGTAAATGCTATAGAATTATATGCTATAGAATTGTGAATGCTATAGAAATGGGAGTTACTGTTAAAATTATCAAATACTTACACTAGCATAGCATGAACCAGAAGGAAGACTGATTTCTAACTATTCTGGGCCTATGGCATTGGAGGACCTCAGAGCACCAGTGAGGGAATGGAAGCATGAGCCTGAGTGACTATAGACTGTAAAAAGACTGATGGGAGGGGCTGTGGAATGTTAGCTCCTGACTTGCCTTGACCCTCAACCGACAGTGTTCTTTCTACCTTTGAGCAGAGGGCTGGGAGTTGGGCAGACTTGCTCAACTGTCCTCCTTTACCTGTTTATTCCCTCAGGTGGCTCTTTCTTGAAAAGCTCAATGCAAGCTGATCATCGGCCTTTGCCCCCAGAGGGAAGCCGCTCCCACGGGTCAACAGGGCAACGGGGCAACGCTTGGATTTCCAGTCTTGTTGACTCACCAGGTCTCCTGCCCTGCCAGGAGACTTGCTGCCGGTGCCCTATTGTACCTTGGGTTCACCATCTGTAAAATGGAGTTAGGTTAGGAAGCCTGTCTGTGAGATGCCTTGGGAGTTAATGGGAGCAAATTGAACTGGGAGGCTAAGATGGAGCAAAGTATCGCTATTACAGTAGCACTTACTGTGGGGGTGTGTGGGGGTCCTCTCAGGACCAGAGATGGCCAAGCAACCAGCACCCATCCTGACCCCAAGATAGGGCAATATTGCTTATACTTGGTGGTAAGAGATCAACTCGCTAGTTATGGGGTTGGGATTGCTCTGACATTTCCCTCAGGGTGAAGAGAACAGATCCAGGAGAGAAAAGAATATGGTCCTCTTCTTTTCCTTACTCAAAACCCCATCCCTTTACACAAGACCCCTCTTTTTGTTTTTGTTTTGTTTTTTGTTTTGTGATTTTATAGGTGTAGAGAACCACAGATCCATAGCTGCTCTGCAACTAAATATTCTTAAAAAGTTCCTGGGGTATTAAGTAGCTAAGTGACTTGCCTAGGGTCATACAACCCATATGTGCAAGGAGTAGGATTTGAAGTTAAAGCTTGATTCCAAGTCAGGCTATCTATACTTGGCCCCCTGGAGAAATCTTTTAATAATCTTAAAAGTTAGGGGTAAGAGTGGGGGCTTGAGCTGCACAAGTGTCCTGATGTGAAAGACGCTTACTGGAGAACAATGCCCAACCTGGAGAGAGGCCTTTGACTGTGTAGGATACTGGAAAGAGCACTGGGTGTAGAGGAGAGATGCCCACACTTATTTGGTCTGCTGCCCCCTTTAAAAAATTATTGCCCCCCCCCCCAAGCAGGAGTCTACTTTCTTTAACCCTTTCATGTTTTTAAAAAAAAATTTGCAATCACATCATTTCCAAAAAGTATAAATGTTTAAAAATGATGCATCTTAAATTTAATAATTTATTGTAAATTTTGTATATTTGTAAATTTGTATTAATTGTGAATTGTGATATATTATTATAATTATTATATAATTATATATTTTAATTATATAATTAAATATGTATTTATATATTTATTAATTAAATATAGTATTTAATTAATTTATTTTGATTTAATTAATTAATTTAAATTAATTTAATTAATTAAATATATAAATAATTATGTAATATAAAACAATAATTAATTGTGAAGAATTTGTATAAATTGTGAATATTGTAAATTTTCCTGCATGATGTAACCTTATAATATCATATGGTAAACAAGCCATTATATGCACATATTCCTTCAGTACATGCTGGACTTCCCCATGACACTTGCTTGTTAAGACTGTCAGCAGACTTGATGAATAATTGGTTATAACTTGCATTTTGTGAGTTTAATTTGGAAAATAATGTAATCACTCTGTCTTTCTGTTACACAACAGATGAAAAATGTATGAAGAGTTTTTCAAAATTCTCCTCTTTCCTTATGCTTCCACTGCATCCTTATTTTTATTTAATATCCTCTCAATTTCACCCCAAATTACTACCACCCCCTATCATTCTAGCACCCCCCAGGACCAGTATCAGCCACTGTGGGAACATGTGGGAATCATAGAACCTGACTTCCAAATTCAGTTCTTTGACTTACCAGTGTGAACTTCAGATAGCTTTCTAAGACTTACCAAGTTACTAGCAGATTGCTATCTGTGATGGAACAGGGTGTTCCTACACTGAGAGGTCCACATGGACCTCTTCCCATACTCTTCCCATACTGAAGTAAGAAAATTAAATGTACAGGTTACATGGGCCTTGTATGATCTTCCAGGATATTCTCATTTTAATTCTTACATCCAATGATAATGCTATTAACTTAAAACCTATTTCTTTTAACAAAATATTGCTGTATATATTTTTTTATATTACCTCTGTTTCCCAGTGTGTATTTCTACCCTCTCCTCTTCTCCGAGAGCTATCCCTTAAAGAAAGGGGGGAAAATGACAAAAAGGTTTGGCAAAACCAACCAACATATCAAAAAAGTCTGACTTGCTATGTAGCATTCCACTTTCATCGTTCCTCACCTCTGCAAAGAAATGATTGTGAAGGGGTACTCATACCTCTTTGGAGGGAGGGCAAGCTCAGTCATTTGAAGAGTTGAGTTTTATTTGTTTTGTCATTGTTCCTTCCATTTACATTGTTGTAGTAATTGGGTATATTGTTTTCCTGGATCTGCTCACTTCACCAACATCAACTTATTATAAACCATTCTTCTCTTTCTAACCCAGAAAATTGTTACTGGGCCCATAGGGGTCAAGGAACTGCTCTCAATTCGTGTTCTGTACCCAAGTATGCATTTTGGATCACGTTCAAATCTGGAGAGCCTAACCTGTAACAAGAGGAGGGTTAGATTCCCTGTTCACTTAAACTTTGGTTTATTAAACTCTGATCTTTATGCACTGGGACAATTTTACTTACAGCTTTAACAATAACTTAACAAATATAGGTTATTTGGGATTTCCCCCAAAAGGGGGGAGTATAGAAGGGACTCAATGCACAGTAGGAATCAAGCTTGAGATAGGCAATTTGTTTCTACACACAAAAGAAATGCGAAACATAAAAGAATCATGGTGCTCATTAACAGAACCACTTAAAAGAGAATTCAGCAGCTACTGTTCCATTCTGCTGGGAGGATGATATTAAACCTCACCAGAACATAAAACATCTGTCAGGACTGTTAATTAGGCATTTTTCATTTCACCTCCACACTGTACTGTCAAAATAACTACCAATACATTTCTGCTGGCAAACCAGCCAGGCTTGTGCCAATCCTCTCCAGGAGCATTGAAGTAGTTACAGAATCACCCAAGGGACATTTGACTCCAATCTAATGGGATTCAGGACTTCTGGGCCTCTTGAATTCAAATGGTTGCTTCCAGTCCTGGACACATCAAACTTGAAAGAGATACTTGTTTACCTAAGATGAGGAAAGAACAGATATAAAAATGGAAACGACAGCCAGGAACCAAGGGTGCTATATCAGTAAGATTTCTATGATGCTGAGGTAGAGAGGGTCAGCCTATTCCCAACACTTACCAAAGATTTTAGAGTTAACACATTGCTGCCTGGAGAATCAAAGGAAGAAGGACCTAGACTGGGAGTAATCTCTTCTTTTAACTGATGCAAAACCTCAATCCCCTGCCAATGTCATGGGACTGGGGAGGACTAAAGGACCATTCAAGTTTTGCCACATCATACCAAAATTTTAGAGCTGTGCCACCATGGCCAGCAATATCTAGTTGTCCAGAAACAGGCCCCAAAGCTTCCATGTGGTTTCCTGGAATGAGGACAAGCAAGACTAAATGTGCTCCAGGGGTTGGCCCTTGTTCTATCTGTATTTATGGTACTTACTGTTTTTTATGGTGTAGTAATTTTCCATCCTACTCATGAACCACAAATTTATTTAACCATGGCCCAATCAATGGACATCTACTTGTTTCAGGTTCTTTCTATCACAAAAAGTGCTGCTATGTATACTTTGGTGTAAACTCTCAGTGATCAGAGGTGATCAGAGTACTGAAGACTTGTAGGCTAGACTAGGTGGTAGCCAAGGATGGTTGTTAGTTCTCACTTTAGAAGGCAGAGAGACAGAGAGAGATTGAGAGAGAGACAGAGAGACAGACAGAGAGAGAGAGACAGAGAGAGAGAGACAGAGAGAGAGAGAGAGAGAGAGAGAGAGAGAGAGAGAGAG
>NW_027187280.1:4754341-4763458 GCF_028583685.1 Petaurus breviceps papuanus | reverse complement strand
GAGAGAGAGAGAGAGAGAGAGAGAGAGAGAGAGAGAGACGGGAGAGAGAGAGAGAGAGAGAGAGAGAGGAGAGGAGAGGAGAGAAAGAAAGAGATGAGAGAGAGATTAAGAGCCAGATGGAAAAAGTAAGAGACAATGAGGCAGAGTCAGTCAGAGGAAGAGACAGAGACAGGGAAAGTCAAAGAGACTGAGGAGACAAAGATACGGAAAGAGACAGAAAGACAAGAGAAGACAGAGACAGAGAAAGAGCCAGAGACAAGCAGCACTTTCCTAACCCAGGTTTTATAACTTGGCTTTATTCAAAAACATCTGATTCTGTCATTCTCCACTCTGTAGGTTCCTGGATGTTGACAAAGCCAAACAGTTTCTGTGGTTGCGATTACTCTGCATCGTGGAACCATCTCCAATGTCTCATTAAGTGAAAAACATGTGAATACAACCACATACAATACCAGTTACACCCGCGCTGCACGGTGTCTCTGCCTGAAAGCAGATGTTGTGGAACCCGCCCAAGTCAAATAAACAAAAGAAGATTACCTCCATAATGACCTAAAAATGAGCTATTTGTTCTCCAAGAGGGATCCCTAAATAACTTCTTCCCCTCTGAAATCAAGCTCAAACCAAAGGTTTACCTATACTACCTGGAACTAGGGCACCAGAACTGTCAATATGGATTTGTTCACATTTATTATAATAACAAGATTGGACTTTAGCTACTGACTGGGTAATAGGATCCTCCCTCCTGTTTTTTCTTTTTTTAAACTATGAAGTTTATTAATATCAAATCATTTCGGCAAATTTTCAAGATGCTACAATTTATGACATTTTCCAAACAGGGACATTTTAAGGGTTGCGGTTATCTGTTACTCCAAGGAGCAGGGCCCCTCCTAACTGTTCTCTCCCCGCTCTCCCCCCACCCTGGCAGCACTGTAACCTCAGCTGTTTGTATCTTTGTTCCCCCAACATCTTGCTCATAACCACTACCAAGGCTAGGACTGGCTTCTTTCAGTGACATAAAACACTAAGCATATATGGGATATGATAGCAGAATTCATGCAACATGCAATGTTGGCCCACTTTGTCAGAGAATTGACTGGTGGGCTAGTTAGATTAATGGGATCATATTATTTAAGCTGGAAAGATATAGAATATAATTTTCCATTTATAGCAGGGGCTGTTTTGTTTTCATCTTGGCATATCTAATTGCTAGAATAGGGCTTTGCAAACAGTAGACACTTAATAGAGATTTATTGGATTGATTTGAAAAGACCCCAGAGAGCATGTAGAGATAGTTTTTAACTTATTTTGTCCTTCAGGCAGTCAGACCCTTTCTCAGAATGATGGGGTTTTTTTGTTTGTTTGTTTGTTTTCCTGAGGATTTCACAGTGTTCATTTTTTTTTTTACAACAATCCTTTGACATTGGGAGTATAATGATCATCCCCAGTATAATAATAACTAATCTATGTTATGAAAATACAACCTAAATAAAATCTTTCCAGTTATCAGATAATTCCATTTGACCCACCGGAATGATTTCCTTGACCTCTCTACCTTTTTCTCTCCCCTTCTAGAATGCCAACATGGGTATGTGCTTTCTGGTTTTCTTTTTAATATATTTTTTATTTTTTAATTAATTTGTTTGTTTCCTTTTAGTTTACAAGATTCAATTCCACAATTCCTTGAGTTTCACATTTTGTCCCCCTCCCTCTCCTCCCCCCCATGGCGACATACAGTCAAGTACAGGATCTGTAAATACTTTCACATTATACATTAGTCAGGTTATAAAGATGGATTGTATTAGCTGGAATGAAAAATGGTAAAGAGGACATAAAACCAAATAAAAGAAGGAAAAAGATCAGGTATTTTGCTTCCACATGTATATAAACTCATTTCTTTCTAGTTCTTTCTCTGGATGCACACATTTCTCTCCATCATGAGTCTTTTGGGATTGACTTATATTACTGCATTGCTGAGAGGAGTCCAGTCTATCAAAGTTGGTCATCACACATACGTTGTGTCTGTAATTGTGTTTTGTTTTGTTTTGTTTTAATTAAATGACAAACTTTATTTAGAGTCTAGTGAAATGCAAAATTTCATTTTTCCCATACAAGTACAAAAACTTCCTTAAATCTATCCAAACTCCTTAGAGGTCTATGAAGGTCCCATTAAGGATTCTGATCCATGGCAACCTCCTCATTTTATAGTTGAGAAAACTGTGGCCCTGAAAAGGGAAGAGCAGAGGCAGGGAGCCTGATTCCTCATCTAACTCTCTCACTATATCATTATAGAAACTGTAAAGACATAGCTATGATTAGAGTGAAGAAGGAATAAATGAACAAATAATTGAATGAATGAATGAAGAAGGCATTTATTAGATTCTTACTGTTTGCCAAGCACTATACTAAGTGCTGGAGATCCAGAAAGCAAGATAATGTCTGCTCTTCAGGAGATCACATTCTAAAAAAAGGAGAATATATGTGTGCATGTATGTGTGTGTATATATATGTGTGTGTGTGTATGTATGTGTATATATGTGTATGTATATATGCATGTAGCCTCCCTTTATTAGAACGTGATATGTACTTGCTATATGTGTATCTACATATTATTACATAATACATTATATTTTTGTGTGTGTATATGTCCATACATATGTAGACATATCTTTATCTATCTATATGTGTGCGTATATATATACACACACACATATATATGCATGCACCTAGATGGTGTTGTGGAGTCAGGAAGACCTGAGTTCAAATCCCACTCAGACTCATACTAGCTGTGTATCACTGTGTATCACTTAATCCTGTTTGTATCAGTTTCCTCATCTGGAAAATGAGCAGAAGAAGGAAATGGCAAACCACTCCAGTATCTTTGCCAAGAAAACCCCACATAGAATTATCAAGAGTCAGACATGATTTAAACAACTGAACAGAAACAAATATGTGTGTGTGTGCGTGCGTGCATGTGTGTGTGTGTGTGTGTGTGTGTGTGTGTGTGTTGTGTGGGAGGCAGGGAGTTCTACTGAAAATCATTTGGAAAGGTCCAGTGGTCTTTAGGGTGCAGACAAATAGACTTGTTTTCTAGACCAGTGGTGTCAAACTCAAGTAGAAACACTTGCCACTAATCCATATATAAGGATCCCTGTGGGCTGCATATCAACTTAGCTTTAAATTTTAATATTATATACATTTCATTGTACTTTTATTTATTTTATTAAAAATTTCCCAATTATATTTTGGTCTTGTTCGGCCATACTCAGTAGGGTTACAGTCCCTTGTGGAATGTGTATTTGACACCTCTGATGCAGACATTGTCAGAAACGGGCCACACAGGAATGCAGTACTTACCCTGTAAGCCTGAGCCAGGTCAGCCCATCTTTGGGAGGATTCTTCCATGCTGGTAATTCTCTTCTCCTCACAGCCAGGGAGTCTGAATGGAGCAGAGGGTCCTTCTCTATTAGGTTTCTGCTTCTTCTCCCCCACTCCCTAGCTGTGTTTGCAAATGAAGCCCTGTTAAGATTTATCCCCTTGGCTTTAGTCCAAAGTTCCAATCGATCATGACCATTTTGTCATCCAGCGTGTGTGTTCCCTCTTCACTTTCTGTCATCTACAGATTTGATGCTCATGCCATTCATATTCTCATCTAAGCCAGTAATAAAATGTGTTGAACAGGACAGAGGCAAGTTAGAGTTCTGTGGCACAGCACCAGAAAGCTTCATGCAGGTTGACATTGAAAAATTAATCAACACCCTTCATATGCTTATTCAAAAAATCTTAGCCATAGTGAACATCATATCCATAAGGATGTCATGAGAGACTTGGTCTCTCTTTAATAATACATAATGGATATGACATTCCCTTGATATATCACTCTAGAAGGCCTATTAATAACCTATTGGACTGTAAGCTCCATGAAGACAGAGGCTTTTTTTTTTAACCTTTGTATCCACAATGTCTTAATATTTGGTGCTCAATAAAGGTTTATTAAATTGAATTACATTAAAAAGGATACAATATTAGTTTTGAATGACATTATCCCTGAGTCTGTGATAGTTGTCAGATTACCTATTTCTTTTCTAAATACTCACAGATCATCTGTTTAATTAACTCTTGTAGAAAAAATTCGATTACAGAACTTTTTTAGGGATCAATGTCAAGCTTTCTAGTCTCTAGATGCTAGAAACTGCCTCTGAAAAGTCGGGATATTTGCTCAGCTCCCTTTAGCACCACTGGCACTCCATAATTTCTCACAAATTACAATGACTAAGAGGCTGCACTAGAAAAGAATCCTAGATCGAGAACCAAAGGACCTGGGTCAAATTTTGGCTCTGCTATTTATACTGGCTAGGTGACCTTGAGCAAGTCACTTAAATCTCTGGTCCTTTTCCTCATGTGAAAAATGAAGGGGTAACTATGATCTCTAAGATCCCATACATCTCAACAGCTTGTGGTTCTATATTACATCTACTCATTCTTTCATCATACATCTGGAAAGACAGTGTTATTATAATAGAGCACTGGAACTGCAGTTAGGGACACCCAAGTTTTTATCCTGGCTCACATATTTACCAGTTGCTTTACCCTAAGAAAATTACTCAGATTCTCTGAACCTACTTTCTCATAAGTAAAATGAAAATAATAATAGCAAGTAAGGTCAAATGAGATCACGTAAGTAAAGCAGTTTGCAAAACTTAAAGTGTTATAAATGTCAGCTATTGTTATCTGATCCTGGAGATTTAAACATTTTTACAATGGATAGATACTCTATTACTATTCTATCTGCAATTCCTTCTTTGTAATGTTTGGTTTAAACATTACTTTCTGAAAATTAATTTCCTCACATAGAATATGGAAGCAAAGTAGGAGCTGAATAGTTCTGCTTTTTCTCTATCAATTACTAACATTTACACCATCATTCCTAAGTAATAGGTCCATCCTTCCCTTGTTCTTACTCTGAACATAGATTAAAAATTAACTTTGCTATGTTTAACATTTTTTTCAAAACTCAGATCATTCTGGGATACAGACTAATGCTATTCTTATGACTCCATTAAACTACTTTATCCTAGCCATATGTCATCCCTTTCATAATTCTTAGGTTTTTCTTAATCTGAACTCATCAGAGAGCTTCCTATGTAGCCTCATTATGTTCTTAATCCACTTTCCTTTTATCTTCTTCATCAGGATTATTCAATATTGTATTGTCAGATACACTTTTTAGTCCTCTTGAGCCTTCATAAATAATGCACCCAAAGTCTTAGAAGATTACCTCTGGCCCTGTTAGTATTTTTAGATTACTCCTGTAACACTTGGGCTGTCCATTGGTTGTCTTTCTTTTTCTTTAACTGACTGACCCACTTCCTTTTCTAATTACACGTGTCCTTGTTGTTTACATGTCTCCTTACATGCAAAGCATCATGGATAACACTTTGCAGGATCTTTATACCTACTATGACTCTTTCCATTGATTTTTGAGATATGTATAATATTATTAATTCAGAGATCACCTTGTCTTATGACATGCAAACACAGAACATCACTGGGAGAATATTGGTATGAAAGCAATAGGTTTTTGCATTAGTGAATCATTTAGAAATTTAAGGACCTGGGTTCTTGAAAATGCTGCCAGTGGCACACAAGCACTGATAAGTTTTCTGTAGTCATTGGAAACTTTAAAAAACTCAATCTTTAGGAAGTACTAGATACTTATTTCAGAGACAATAAGATAGCAAAAGATTGCCAGTCTCCTTTCCAGTCCTCATCAAGCATGGATGAGAGGAGTCTAACACAGCAAAAGAACTGCTGGCCAAGGAAAAGAGATGAGGCATGCACTAGGGATTTCACAGGTAGGAAGAAAGAAGGACATGAAGAGCCCACTTAGTATTGAGAAGTGTCCTGGCCAAAGGAGGTCTCTCATGGCACCAAAAGGAAGTGAATACAGAAAGTGTCAAAGAATAGGATTTGACTCTTGGGATCATGGCCAACTATGTCAGATTTTCACTTAGATCTGCCTCACTCCCAGCCCACACACATTGTGGCACCTAGCTTCCTCTTGTCTTTTTGACAAGCAATATTAGCTTCTTCCACTTACTACCTATGTGATGACCTTGGGCAAGTCACTATATCTCTGAGCCTAGTTCCTACCTCATATGAAACCCTCCCTCCCTGTCCTGGTTCCCTCGAGGGGGTTGGTCTAAATATTCCCTTAGGACTCATAATATGAAGAACAATTGGAAGGAACTGGGGAGGTTTAGCCTGGAGAAGAGAAGTCTCAAGGAGGATATCAAATATTTCAAAGGCTGTCATATGGAAGAGGGATTAGGCTTAACCATGGGTGGAACTGGCAAAGAGGCAAATTTAGACTCCATATTAGGAATAATTTCCTAATAATTAGGACTGTCCAAAAGTTGAATGAATGGCCTTGGGAGGTGGTGAGTTACCTCTCAGGTCTTCAAACAGAGGCCAGATTTCTCTTTCTTGACTATGATATGGTGGGATTCCTAGGTTAAGATTGGAGCACATAGCAGCTGAGGTCTCTTCCAACTATAACATTTGATGATTCTGTCATTTTGCCCTGAAACCTCTAATCCTATATTCATAACATAGAGGCTTTCAGTTAATTATTATGCTACCTGTTTGTCCTAGACAAATGAGGGTTAATTAACAAAGAATAGTGATGTGAAGCCAATTTTATTGAGGGTCAGCCACAATGCCGGGATGATCACCAATATGAGACCTGCGTGAGGAGATGGAAGGTTGACTCAGTGTTGCTGGGTTGGGGATTTTGTTTATCTTTCTTTCTTTAACCATCACACGTCAGCACATTTTCTGAGACAGCTACCCCTGCTGAGTGCTACCTCCCCCATTTCATTCTAACCTTTTAATGAAAAATAAACCTCTAGCCAGGTCCATTAGGCCAGTTCATTAAATTAACTGTTGTTTTCATTGGAGCTTCTGAGAAGTCACTGCCTACAGCTGGGGAGGATGTATTTCTTACAACATGCCTGGCCTGGCTGGGCACTGCCTAAATGGTCTATGCCCATTCCCTCCGATGAACCCCATCCTTCTCATCTTGTCCAGGACATCTGTTTCAAGCATGGGATAGGCTGATAAACTCTACTTAGATCCAGACATGAACACTAAACTTCCATAGAATCATAGACTCGTAGAAATGTGAAGACCCTCAAGAATCCAGTCCAACCCTTATGCAAATCATGAATTCTACCCACTATGTCCCTAAGGAGTGGTCACCTAACCTCTGCTTGAAAACCCTAGGTAGATATAACTGAGAAAGCTGGGGGGGGGGGGGAGGTCCTGGAAGGAAGGGAGGACCAGGCCAGGGAGGGGTTCTGAGCTGAAATCTGTGTCAATATAACTTCTATCCATCACTGAGTTCTGCCCACAAATAGGGACTTGCCCTCAGAGGGCAAGCATGACAGGTGTAATCCCTCTTCCATATAATGACCCTTCAAATATTTAAAGGATTACATATGGCCTGAGGCATAACCATTATCCAAATAGCCCCAGCAAAAACTCAGGGACCCAGAGGCTGAGTACTCAACAGACCAGATTGTTATTTGCACACTAACACAGAGTTGGGATAGCAGCCTCATCTTTAATTATGGCTAATTCTTCCAAAAGAAACCAAAGGATTCCAAGATTCATGGAAATCTCTATTGAATATATATCATTCACCTAAACTAAACCCTCTAAGTTTACAGAATGTACCTTTTTTAAAAGCAATAACTTTGTTAGGATTAAGTCTGCTTGAGTAAAGTGGAAATGGAAAGGAAGCTAGATGCAGACTCAGAGACAGACTCTATCATAGATGTGTATGCAGCCCTCACCCCCCACCCCCAGTATATGCTGCCTATCCTATATTTAATAAAGGGAACCCATCCTAAAGATCTTCTAAGAGACCAAATAATTCTGACATGAGCCATTTAGATCCCAGTTGTGAATTGGGCATTATTTTAACTAATTATAAAATTATCTCTGCTTTCTTTCATGTCTTGCCTTTTCACTTTCTAGGCTAGGTACACAGTACACAACTGACGGGATAGAAGGCAGTTTGTCCCTGGTTCTAGGCAAGGGATGAGAACCGGGAAACATCACAAAGTGTTTGAACAAGTGTGTTATCTAAGCAGCACCCCTCCCCCCAACCCAACCCTTCATCCCCTCTTTGGATAATCTTTCTTACACATATATGTGGTTAAGTCACTCCTTAGCTGAAAAATCTCTAGTGGTTCCCTCCCATCTCCTGAGTAAAGTTCAGATTTCTTTACTAGGCATCCAAGTCCTCCTGTCATTTGGCACCTTTCCAGCCCTATCTTATTTGTTTCCCTTCCACAAACTCTGTGCTACAAACAATCATAAATACTCTTCGGCCCTTTGGAAAATACTTTGGACCCTTCTGCCCTTTGCCTTCGTTCATGCAGTTCTAGCCCATCTCCATCCCAACAACTACAGGCAGTATGCACAAAGGAATCTATAGAAAACCAAATACTCTGACAATGTCGGCAAAAGGTGACTTTGCAAAGAGATGCTCTCAGAGACTGCTAGGAACAGGATAGGTAAACCCTTCCAGTATCATTGGCCTCACATCACATGGACAAAACAGCCAATCCAGAGACCAGTATGCTATAGGAATGCCACATGACCTTGAGCAGATCACTTCCCATTTCAGCCTCAGTTTCCTCCTCTTTAAATTTTGAAGGAGGTCAGACTAAAGGTTCTCAATTGTCTCTTTTTGTTCTGAAATGATGTGTTCTAAGATCTTTTATAGTTTTAATATTCTGGGATTCCAGAATTCCTTGAAAGCCTGAACTTTGCATGGTTCATTTTCTTCTACAAACTCCATGTTCTGCTCTAATAACAAAAATTATAAAAATAGCTGGATCTCACTCTCCCAGAATCAGTCAGATTATAGGAGCTAGCCAAATAATTTTAAGGTCATGCACTAAGAGGGTTGTCTTTTCAAAGACCCCAATGATAAATCCTTCTCAGTCTCTATGTCTCTTTCTGTCTCTGTCTCCCTCTCCTTTCTCTCTCTCTCTCTCTCTCAATCTCTCTCTCTCTCTCTCTCTCTCTCTCTCTCTCTCTCTCTCTCTC
>NW_027187280.1:4722470-4754241 GCF_028583685.1 Petaurus breviceps papuanus | reverse complement strand
TCTCTCTCTCTCTCTCTCTCTGTCTCTCTCTCTCTCTCTCTGTCTCTCTCCCTCTCCCTCTCTCCCCTTATCCCCTCCTTCCCTTTCCTCCCTCCTATGCTCTTGGGGAATGTTGGCTCTCTGGGTTGGGTCCTGAGAAGAGCTAAAGAGACCTGTGGGGGCTTCCAAGTGTTCGGGGCATCTCGTAAAGAGGCCTTTCATTGGTTGGTAGGTGTGTACCTTGTTATGCCAGCTTCCATTGCCAAGCTGACTTGCCCTACATAGAAGTTTGTGGTTAGATGAACCAAGCAGAGACCATTGGCATAAATGCCAATTGAAAAGTGAAAATTCCAGGAACCTCTTTGGGGTTCACATGCTGCCAAATACCTGGTTTGATTGATGTCTTCCCTGGGATGAACGGCTGTTTTGGCATCAGACAGAGAGCCTCTTTTCCAGACTTGCCCCTTCCACACCCCAAGACGTGGCTCTTTCCACTCCACAGGTTTCCACTAGGTTTTTTCCCAGGGTTGTGCTGAGGTGTATGGAGTAATTTGTCCTGATGGAGGTAGGGGAGGTGACTACGTACATTAATGATATTAGGGATCTTTAGAAATATTAAAGTCAGTGTAGCTTCTCGGACACTTTGGGAGCACTAAACCTATGGAGGAGATTCCTTCTAGGAAGTTCAGTGGTGTCCAACTGAGAATTCTATTTCTTTAAACAGATATCTGTTGTGCATTCAATATGTTCTACATGTTTGTCTGATAGACTGACAGTTTGGAAATTCTCTATTCCCTCTAGGTTAACAAACTTTAGTGTTAGAATACTGACCCATTTAGGGTCTGCAATACTCAATGATGTGAGAAATAGAGGCCAATTATCCAGACAATTTATACCAAGTTCTCTATTTCTCCTGCACATATAGACACAAGCTTAGGACATTAATAGGTAGTGCAGAGGACAGGGTGCCAGTCAGAAAGTTCTAAGTTCAAATCTGACAGCTATGTGACCCTTGGCAAATGACTTGACCTCTTTCTGCCTCAGTTCTCTCATCTATAAAATAATAGCACCCACTTCTAGGGGTTATGGTGGGGATCAAATGAGATCATAAACAGTGCCTGGCATGTAGCAAGCATTATGTAAATGTTAGTTATTATTACTTTTTTTATTAATAAAAAGGGAACTTCACAAAGAGATAGGCACATCTTCTCCCCAAGGCCTTTGGGATGCAGTTAAAAATAATAAAAAAAAAAAGATTATGCTCTAGGAAAAGCAGGAGAGAGGCAGGGGCAGGCCAATGTGATTATGAAGCTGCAGGATAGAGCTGATTATGTCAAAGTTCTCAAGAGGAAAACACAGAGCAAGAAATTACTGGCAAGCAGTCCTCGAAGACAATAAATGGAATTTGCTCAATTCAACAGGGGCAGTGGGGAAATCAGGATCAATTTATCTTCGATAGCTTGACAAATTCCTGGTTCAAACATCAAGAATGCTTCAGTAATGAGGTTTCCAAATGCCCTGACCTCCAACTGTGAGTGGGCTTGAGCCCAGGACCCAAAGGCCCAGCCCTCTGTGTGAGGGAAAGGACCATGCGTCTCCCTGTCCTCTAGGACAACACAGTGGTATGTGCAGTTCCTATACTGGGTGCTAAAGGAGAGGGTAAGCTAAATCCTTGACTTTCCATAGTCCATGGGTTTAAGGAGTTCATTGTGTTTGAGAGAAAGGATACAAACACATGAGCATAATATGTAGCATAGCACTGGGGAAAGAAAACTAGCTCAGGAGGGAGAGTTCGAGGATGATCATTGCTTGTGTGACCTTGGGCCTACTCCCTGGGCCTCAGTTAGATTATTTTCAAGTGTGGGAGATGGACTGCTGAACCTCCTTCCTGTTCTAGGTCTGTTATCTGATAAATACTGTGGAAAGATGGAGACTCAGTGCTGGGAGAGGCCTGAGAGGGAAGGCCTTAACTGGGGAGATTCCAGGGAAGGCTTTTTGCAAGAAGGGGCCTAGTTATAGCCATTTTTTTAATAAAGTGCTTTAAATTTTGCTAAGTACTTTACACATATTATCTCCTTTAGTTCTTACAACAACCCTAGGAGGTGGGCACTCTTATTATCCCCTTTTAACAGATTAGGAAACTGAGGCTGAAAAGGGTTAAATGACATGTCCAAGGTCAATGAACCTAGAAAGTAGGTGAAGGCAGGATTTGAACCCAATTCCAAGGCCAATCCTCTATCTACTGTGCTTTCTAGCTGCCTAGCACAAATCAGCATAAACAGAAAAATTTTCTTTTTGGGGTCTTAAATTTTTAAAAGTTTATTTCAGCTGTCTACTTTCTCTTCAAATGAAATTAATTTCCTGTGGGCCCACTCTCAACCTCCAGTTTGAAGAGACTTCACCAATATGGAGGATGAGTTGGATAACTAGAGGATAACTAGTTGATTTTTCTCTGATTTATCCAACACCAGGACCAGAGAGCATTCTTTTGGAGAGTTGGTTTCCTGGTTCATAGAACAATTACGTTAGCCCATCAAGAGGTGTTGCTTAAAACACCACCACCACCACCACCAACTAGATTGGAACTCCAAAAGTCAGATTTATGGAAGAATGGAAAGGGGCAGCTGGGATGAATATTAAAGATCAACTAGTTTCGCCCGACCTTTCACAAAGGGACAAATGAGGCCCAAAGAGAAGAGGTATCTTGCTTAATTGAAAGTTAGTTGGGGCGGCCAGGTGGTGCAGTGAGTAAGAGCGCCGGCCCCAGCATCGGGAGACCTGGGATCGGTACAGGCCTCAGATACTTGGCACCCACACAAAATAACTGGCCATGTAACCTTGAGCAAGTTAACCCCAATTGCTTAAAAAAAAAAAAAGTTAGTGGCAATCTGTGATTGCAGCATAGTATATGCACACTCATGTGCACATATATGTATGCATAAAAATACACACATAAAATATGTCTATATTGTATATAACTTATCTTTCAATCATATATTTATATAATAATGGCATATGTTGTGTTATTATGTGTAATATACATTCTATTAAACACATACATTTATGCACATACATATACACATGTATATAAATACATACATATGAGTTTGTATATATAAATATATAACTGTATTTCAATAGAATTGTTTCCCTTTGTAATTCCATGTCTTCATGTTAAGCATTTGAAAGCATTCTTCTGAGAAGGGCTCCATGGACTTCACTAGACTTCCACAGAGTCCACGACACAAAAGAAGCTAGAAATTCCTGGGTTTGTGCCTCCCCCCAGCCCAGGACTCCCACTGTCACACCATACTGGTCTGCCATTTTCTATGAGTGCTGTTTATCAGAGAATGATATTCAGATCTGCTTCATTCAGGAAAAAAAAAACATACCCTGGACTGTTGGTTCTTAATGCTAAAGATATCCGATGAACTGCCAGTTTGAAATGGGCCATCAAACTATTACCAACTATAATCCCTCTTGCCAGTCTTGGAGCCTAGGCCTGGAAATGTTCACTTCCCTGAAAATGTCAGGTTTCCCACAAGTTTATAGGCTGGAATCCTTCCTTAAAGACTCCAACAAACAGTAACTAATTTTTTTTCTTGTAACTCATAAATTCCCTCTCACTGGCTTCAAAGATTTCTTTTTTTGCCCCCTCACCTCCCTCCAGGAAGTTAATGCTGTGTGTTCCAACCCAACCCTCACAACCATTATTGGAACAGTGTCAGCCAATGCCACCCATTAGGTGAGGTGCAGTGGATAGAATGCTGGACCTGGAATCAGGAAGACTTGAGTTCAAATCTGTCCTCAGTCAATTACTAGCTGTGTGACCATGGAGCAGTCACTTAACCTATTTACCTCAGTTTTCTCAAATGTGAAATGGGAATAATAAGAGCTCCTATATCACTGGGTTGTTGTGAGGATCAAATGAGATGCTATTTGTAAAGCATTTAGTGCAATGCCTGGCACATAATAGGTTCTTAATAAATGCTTATTTCCATACCCTTCACTAATTCTCAACCAATTGTCACCACAAGGGCAAGCATACTAACTAGCCTAGCCAAAGTGGGGGGGGGGGGGCCATGAGGGAGAGAAAGGAGGCAGCATGCACCAGGTATAGAGGACCACCACCATCTCCCCTTGGATGCAGATAGAGACAGCCCAGAAACCTGAACCCCAGAGCTTTGGGAAGAGCAGTTCTTCCAGTCCAGTGCTCTCAAGCATCATCAAGCAATGCCTGTTGGGAGGTAGCCTGGGAACTCTCCTGCAGCTGCTACAATCACAGCTATTGAAAACCAGAAAAGAAAACTCTTGTCCCCAAAGTCCTCAGCACTTTGGTTCAACATCAGAAACCCATACTATTTTATCAGTGGACATAACATTGAAGAAGAATCCCTGCCATCTGCTTTGCTTCTGCAGCCTGAGGACCATGGGCCATTCCCATTCTCCTTACAGCCGACATCTTTCATATGTATTGTCTCTCCGGTTACAATGGAGGCTCCTTGCAAGCAGGGACTTTTTCTATTTGTATCTCCAGCACTTAGTCCAGTACTTTGCATACAGTAAGTACCTGATAAATGCTTCATTCATTCATTCATTCATTCATTCATTCATTCATTCATTCATTCATTCATTCATTTAGAGAGAGTTAAATAATTTCTTTTCTTGAGAGGCCCAGAGGTTCCCAGTCTCTATCCCTACCCCTTTCTTCCCCCTTTTACCACTTCCTATAACTTTCTGGAATTTGCCAATCTTGCTACCAGAAATCAGCAATACCCATATATGACTGTGTTTGTATTACATCTTCCAGTAAGACTGTGTCATACATAAGCTTTGTAACTCTCTCTCTCTCTCTCTCTCTCTCTCTCTCTCTCTCTCTGTCTCTCTCTCTCTCTCTGTCTCTCTCTCTCCCCCTCTCTCTCTCTCTCTCCTCTCTGTCCCTCTGTCTGTCTGTCTCTCTCTCTCTCTCTCTCTCTCTCTCTCTTTGGAGAGGGTAAGGCAGACACTGTGTAGTAAGTGTTAAACATCTGAGGCTGGATTTGAACTCAGGTCTTCCTGACTCCAGGGTCAGTGCTCTATTCACTGCACCACCTAGCTGCCCCACTTTGTATCTCTCTTAATCCCTATTACAGTGATTTGCACACAGTAGGTGCCTAATAAATGTTTGTTGAATGACTAAATGAACAAAAGATTGAATTTGGGCAAGCAGTTAATTCCATTCTGTTACTAATTTGACTGATCATACTTCACTTCTCAAAGTATAGTGGTTGTTTAAATCGAATTGATCTAATCCATTTGGTGACTATATAGATGTACTTTTAGATTTAGAGAAAGATAAATACTCACAGGGGTGGTCATATGGGTGTAACTATGTGAAACCAACCATTTGTATATTTAGAAAAAAACGGAGGCTAACTTGTGTCTTCACGGCTTTGCCCAAGCTGTTCCTAAGACTATAAAGCACTCACTCCTCACTTTTTCCCCTTGGAATTTCCACTTACCCTTAAGATACAGCTCAAGTGCTACCTTTTACATGAAATCTTTCTTGACTCAACCCTTTCCCCACATTTGCCAGTTCCATCATTCCCTGCACTGCCTTGGGTTCATTTTAAATCTCTTTTGAGCATTCTCATATACCTACATGTTGTCTCCCCTCTTAGAATGTAAGCTCTTTGAGGACAAAGACTATTTTGCTTTTGTCTTTGTATACACAGTACTTAGCCTCAGTGCTTGGCACACAGTAGACCCTTAATAAAATGCTTATTGATTGATTGACTGACTCTAATGGGGCCGGCTAAGGCTTGGGCTAGTGGGCTTTGCCTTTTTTCAGTTTCTTCCTGGATCCAGGGCTGAGGGCAGTGGAGATGATGCCATCATAGGATCACAGGATTTAGAGTGAGAAGGTACTTTCAAGATCTAGTTCCAAGGTATAAATATGAGGCAGACGACATGTGGACTGTCCACGTGTGACCTACAACAGTCCCAAGTGTGGTTCTAACCATATTGAAATGTAATTGGGAAATTTTTAACCAAATAAATATAAATACAATAAAACATAGATAATATTACATTTTAAAGGGAAGTCAGTATGAAGTCCCCAGGGATTTTTGTGGCTCTCATTTGATTTAGTGGCTCTCATTTCATTTGAGATTGACCCCACTGATCTAGTCCAACTTCCTTTACTTTACAGATGATGAAAATGGGCCAACAGAGTAATAATAATAACTAATATTTATGTAACACTTCCTGTGTGCCAGGCACCATACTAAGCTGTCAAATCTCATTTGAGCCTCACAATAACCCTGGAAGGTAGGTGCTATTATTATACCTCTTTTACAGATTAGGAAACTGAGGCAAACAGAAATTTAAGTCACTTGCCCAAGGTCACACAGCTAGGAAGTATATGATGCTACATTTGAACTCAAGTCCTCATGACTCCTGGCCCTGTGATCTATCCATTGCACATCTAGCTGCTGAGAATTTAAGGGGTTTTTCTAAAGTTACTCTAGTGGGAAGTAGGAGAAATGGGCCTCTCAGTGTCCTGGTGTGATCATGACTGAGATTCCATGTGTGGGGCCAACTCCATGTTGCCATTGTTGATCTGACAAAGCTGCCAGGTTCTCTTGTGGATCTTGTACTTTGTCCTCAGGGTTTGTCAAAAGCAAGGATGAGATCATACACTCTTGATGTGAATCTGAGTCAGGTTTCTGAGGTGGCCACATCTGGGAGGGCAGCAGAACAAGCCCAGATAATTCAAGGGCCTGCCTTGTGAGTGAATCTGGAAGAGTTAGAAAGAGAGGTAATACACTGAAAAAGGTAAAAGCATCTATTGGAAAAAGTCAGAAGACTTGGGTTAGAAATAGGAATTCCGGAGGCCATAGAGGACAGAGTGCTGGGGTTGTAATCAGGAAGTCCTGGGTTTGAATCCTGCCTCAGACACTAATTAGTTGTATGACTATGGGGGACCCATCGCTTGACCTCTATATGTCTTCATTTTCTCATCTATTGTGGGGATGGTAATACCAATAGCATGTAAATTCTGGTGCTTTTCTATATGCACAAGTTATCTTCCAATGAGTGTGAAAACTCCCTGAAAGCAGGAGCCATTTCATTTTTGTTTTGGTACCCCAGTGTATAGCATGTTCCCTGGTATTCAGCAGGTGTTCAGTAAATGCTTGTGACTGACTGATATGTGAAGCACTGTGTGAACCTTAAAACACTATGTAAATGTAAAATAGGATGATGAAGGTCTAAATAAGGGGTTTTAAAATTTCTTTTTGTGACACTGTCCCCTTTGGCAATCCATTAGGTGAAGCCTTTGGGCCCTTTCTCAGAATAATGTTTTTAATTTTGTTGTTCAGTTGTTTTCAATTCTTTGGGACCTCATTTGGATTTTTTTTTGGGGAGGGGGCAGAGATACTGCAGTGATTTGCCATTTCCTTCTCCACCTCATTTTAAAGATGAAGAAATTGAGGCAAACAAGGCTTAGTGACTTGTCCGGGGTCACATAGTAAGTGTCTGAGGTCAGATTTGAATTCAGGAAGATGAATCTTCCAGATTTCAGGTCTGACACTCTATCCATTGAGTCATCTACCTGTCCTAATGTTTTTAAATACATAAATAAAATACAAATGACATCAATTACATTGAAATACAGTTATCAAGATATTTTTTAAAATTCCAGACCTGCTGAAATCTATTTACTGACTCCTTGAGTGTCCATGGATCCCAGGTTAATAACTTTTGTTCTAGATAATAATTATGGGGCATTATCATAGCTTTACATTGGGATCTTAGGCTCATAGGTACCTAGACCAGACCTAAGAGGTCATTTAGCCCAACTTTTTTCACAGGTGAAGAAACTGAGGCCTAGGAAATCTAAATAGCTTGCCCAAGGTCACACAGATTGTAAGTGTTAAAGGTGAGATTTGAACCCAGATCCTCTGACTCCAGAGTAGCCTCCTTTCTACTGGCCCATGAATGCTAGTGTGCCCTGGTTTGTGATAGAGAGAGAGAAGGAGCCTATGTATGTATAATTGATCAAAGAGAAGAGATACAGACTTAAATGCACTAATTTCTATTAGCACAGTGTTTGACACATAGTGGTACTTAATAAATGTTTATTGACTTATATATTTATTCCATAAAATCCATTTCTCCCGAATGACCTTGGTGATGACCTCCCTTATAAAAAATGACGTTTGCTGATCTGAGAAACTGGCCACAATGTCCTATATTCTTCCTATGTGGGGAACCAACTGGAATGAGGAGGACTTGGCCCCTGGGGAAGCTGTCCTCATATCCATTTTGTCTGGAAATGTTTTAAAAGAAGCAGCCCCAAGATCTTTGAGAAGCTCATTATGAAGATACTAGATAGCAGGAGTCATGGCAGGTTCTGGCTCTGGGGATGGAGGCTCTGAGAGTTGGCAGGCCCCAGATCTCAAAATGTTAACTGAGGTGACCCGTTGCCTTTAGGGAAAGCCCCTTTAAAATCTCTGAAGAAAGATGAGAAAAGGAGAGAGAGAGGGGGGATAGGAACAAAGAACCAGTTTCATCACTTTTAGGAGTCTTGTTGATTCTTAAGCAAAAACTCTTTGTTTAAAAAAAATCCATTTTTTCATACATTCAGACTCTAAGCTGCAGAAAATTTCCTCCTGTGATGAGAAGCATTCAGAACAAAAACACGTGGCCTGATTTGTCTTTTACCAAAATCAAAGGCTGTATTCTAAAGAGACTTCATTTGCCACACAAATGTAGCAGATGTTTTCTAAGATTATAGCCACACAAGCGGAATCCACCCTTTACATCTTTGGAGCATTTCAGTTTTTTTGAAAAGAGAAACAGTTTTATGTTATTACATGATGCACTGGAAGCTTCTGGTAATGAGGGGTCCATTGCAGACACAGGTAGAGGGAAAAGATGATGGGGGGGTTAATAGAAGAGTAGACAATGTGAATGAAGGTTGTGAGAAGATACTTCTGGAAAATAGCTTTAATATAATATGCCAGATGCAAATGATATTAAGCACCTTTTGTGTACAGGACACTGGACTCTATACAAGGAGATAGGCTATGATCCCTGCCCTCATGGAGCTTAAAGTCTAGGAGGAGGCTGATGCAAATAGTGATAACTATAACACATAATATTTTAGGATATGCACTTCAGAGAGGTACAAATAACGTACAATGAGAAGAATGGGGTGGAAAGAAATTAAAGGCAATTGATCATTTAGAGACAACTATATCACTTCAGATTTTCCTATACTCCTTTATCCTTTCCTCACCTCTTTGATCACTTGAAACTGCCTGGAAGGTACTAGTCTGGCTACCCATGGGGGACTACAGTGTCTTAGGAGGTCAGGGAAGGCTTTGGAGACTCAGTGGCATTTAATTTGAGATTTACAGGATGGATAAGAATTTGTTAGAAGATAGGAAGGGAGGACATTCCAAGCCTAAGAATAGCATGGACAAATGCATAGAAATGAGAGGCAGAGAGTAGAGATCTGTCCGGTTCAGGTGGCGTATCAAGTACACAAAATGGAGTGATATAAGACAAAGCTAGGTAGATGGGCTGATGGTCAAGCTGTAGAAAACTTTGAATTCAGAGGAACTGGAACATTATCTGGGAGGCAATACAGATAGCTATTGAGAGGACATTTCCTTTCAGCAATTGCTGCATACCAACTTTATACCCAGCCCTGTTCATACCACTTTAGGGAAGTCAAAGATATAAAGCCCTATTCTTTTTTTTTTTTCCTTTTGGAGGGCAATTGGTGTTAAGTGACTTGCCCAAAGCTACATGGCTAGTAAGTGTGCCAAGTATCTAAGGCTGGATTTGAACTCAGGTCCTCCTGACTCCAGGGCTGGTGCTCTATTCACTGCGCCACCTAGCCGCTCTGTAAAGCTGTACTCTTGAGGAGCTTATAATATACTTGGGGAAATACATGGATATAATACTCTGTGAATAAGTCCCTTACTTATAGGTAGTTGAAAGGAAAGTAGGTTAAAATCATAGTATGTTAGAGGCAGAAAAGTCCTTGGAGATCATCAAATCCAACCTTTTCAATTTTTAGATAGGCAAATGAGGCCCAGAGAAAGGCAGAGACTTTGAGAAATAATCATGGTAATCAAAAAAAAAAAAAAAACCCAAAACCAGGAGCAATGGAGCCGAAGCCTTTAAGGAGGAACTCTCTATGTAACTACTGTTCTTGGTAACTGCCAACTTTATTGGATTTCATCCACATGACTTCTGTGGAATTCTTTATTTAGTAGCGATACTCAGTGGACTATAACCTTAGTTGTGAAAGTGCATTCTGAATAATTGTAATAATGGGCATGTGAGGAGGAGGAAACACAATTGCATCTGGAAATTTGTCTTTTGAAAACAGAACTAGGATGCTCATGTTGGTCAGGGCTGACAGGGACCTACAGAGACTATCAACTCATTTCTGCCTAGGCCTTTTCCCATCCACCACAAAAACTGGTTGTCCAGTCTAATGCTGCCTAACTTCTTCAACACTGTGGTACGTGAAGTCATTTCTAAATTGGCATTGGCCTATTTGAGTGGGGCCGTGCATATCCAGGAGCAATGAATGATGAGTAGAAAGAGGCACAGTAGAGGAAAGAGGTGGGTGATCATACGTGGTGTATAATGATAATTGTCAGTTCTCTAACCCCCCTCCTAGTGCCACCTCCCTCATCTGTCCAGTGCCCTGCTGCCTCTTGGATAGTTACTGTTGACCTTACCTAGGTCCACTTTTCTAGTAGCATAGCAGACCCTGCACGTTTTTTCTCCTTGGGTTGGGAGCCATTTCCTTTGTGCCCTGCTCTCTGCTTCTGACAATAGGGGGCAATAGGTGGGGAGCAGCATTATTCCAGCGAGAAGACGCTTCTTCTGGGATTCAGGAGACCCGGGTTCAGTCTATGGGTCTTCCCTGGACCTCAGTTTCTATCTCTTCAAAATTAAAGTACATGTGTAAGCAGCAAGGTTTTCTCCTGTGAACTTTGGTGGCTTGAACTTTTCTGATTTTGAAGGCAATGGAAGTAACTGAGACAGCTGCATTTCCTTAGTGAGGAAGAGGAGAATTAGGGGGCTGAGTGATAAGGAAGGAACATGGGTGAATGAATAAGTGAATGAAAAAGTATTTATTAAGCACTTACTGTGTGCCAAGAACTATGGCAACTCCTGGAGCAAAAGCAAAGATAGGCTCTGTCCTCAAGGCCCAGGGAAATTTAAAAATAAGAAAAGGGGAAACTCTAAGTTGTGTCCAAAGGAATACAGTCCTTGCTCCCCAGCTTTTTGGTTTCCTGAGCTCTGGGATCTGCCCCTTCTGATCTGCCCCCTAGCCAATTCCAGCACACACTTCTATCTCTCCCTTTTCCATCCAATCTCTACAGGGATACCCCAGACCACAAGCTATATTTTCTAGGCAAATTGTAGCTTGATGACACATTTTAGGAAATTTAGGCTTCCCTGATCCAGGACTAGGTAGACAGCTTTTTCTTTTTTATATACTTCCCAAGAGTTCACATTTGTCTTTGCCCTTAAAATAAAAGAAGTATGCCCTGGGAAGTTGACTTGGGTCAGTGAGGCCTCAGACTGAGGTTACAGAAATAATGTCAGTTCATCTTTCTGGCACTTTAGAACTTACAAAGTGCTTCCTTCAAAACAACCTTTTGTGAAGGAGGTAGTATAAATATAAGTATCCCCATTTTATATATGGACTCAAGATAGTCAAAAGAGGCCTTCAAGCAAAGGCTGGACGGTCAGTTGTCTGGGATGCTGGACTGAGGATTCTTGTCTAGGTGAGGGGCAAGCTAGAGCACAGGTATCAAACTTGCCTACTGGCTGGGTCATGGCCTGCAACACCCCTGACTGCAGCTGGTTCAGATTAAAATGTAATTGGGAAATAGTTAACAAAATAAATAAAATACTATAGAATATAGATAATATGTGACTTTCTAAGTCAATATGTAGCTGGCAGGGAGCCTTATGTACGGTTTAGTGGCCCCTGTTTCTCTTTAAGCTTGACAGGCCTGGCCTAGATGATCTCTAAAATTCCTTCCAGTTCTGGGATTCTGTGAGGTTTAGATAGATAGAGAGAGAGATTATTAAGTGTTTACTATGTACTGGGTACTATACAAGACCTTGGAGATATAAATACAAGGGAATAAGACCCTGTCCTGCAGGAGCTTATATTCTAATGGAGGACAGCACACAAAGGGAGCTGGAAAATGATGGAGGCGGGGTCAGTGAGGGTACTCACAAGCCGAGGTGACTGGTAGGAAGCTAGAGAAATCTAGAAAATGAATAGAGATGGAGTGAAGATAAGAATGATTGGGGTCCCTTAGGAAATGGTGGTCTGGGGAGGGACTCATCAATCCTGAGAAAAGGACTTAGGATAGAGACATCTCTGGCATGGGAAGGCTTCAGGCAAGAAGGAAGTCTGAGAACATAAAAAAGCTAAAACCAAGCCAAACTAAAACAAAACAAAAACAAAAAAGCCACCAAAAAACAAAATACCAGATCCTCTTCCCAGCTTCCTTATTCTTGTTGAAGGCACCACTCTCTTGATAGTCAGGCTTGTAATCTAGGAGTCTTTAGTTTGTCTCTCTCTTTCATCACCATCTAATCAGTTGCTAAGTCCCGCAGACTTTGCCTCTACATATCTTGAATCCACACCCTTCTCTCTTCTCACACTACCACTATATTCCCTCATCACCTCTTACCTAGACTATTGCAGAAGCAGAAGAGATCTAATTGGTCCCCATGCCTCAAATCTCTTATTTCTCCAGTTCCTTCTCCAAATAACTGCTAGTTCTTAAAACCCGGGTCTGGCCACGTCATTCTGCTGATGAGAGCTCCTGTGGTGACTCCTCACCGTCTCCAGTGCCCTTCACAGTCTTTTGCCAGTCGACCTCTCCAGTCTTATTTCATCTTATTGGCTTCCACACACTCTATGTTCCAACTAAACTCACCTACTTTCTGTTCTCTGCACGGGACTTTCCCTTCTCCAGGCATTGGTACAGTCTGTTCCCTGTGCCTGGAATTCTCTCCCTCTTTATCTCTGCATTACAGAATTGCTACCTTCATTCAGGGCTCTTCCCAAGTGCCACTTCCTATAAGAAGCCTATTTTGACCCACTCAGTTGTTGGTTCCTTCTTCCTTCCCACCCCCTGGGGCAAGGACTGAATTTTCTTTGTCTGCATTTTGTATTTACTTATGAGTTCATACCATTTGCCTACTTCCTTTCCACTCCAACAGAAAATAAATTCCCTAAAAGCAGACTTTCATTTTTATCCTACTTTACCCATCACAATGTCTGGAATGTACTAGGCAATAAATGCTTGTTGAAGGAATAAAAGAATGAACATAAATAATATATTACTAGTAAAAATGCTCTGAAATCATCACCGCTTCCTTGTTCTGAACCCTTTCCATGTGGAAAATGCAAATATTAAAAACAAGAAGAGACTGATATCTAAGAGAAGGGCAGTGGGAACCCCACTAAAGGGCACTCCCCGGATGCTATTGTTGTTAGAACCGTAGCAAAATGTATTATTGTCCTCACCCCCAGTGCTCAGCCTTTCTTTGTTCCTCTCTTTCCAATTTGGTACGTTAGACAGATTGTAATGAAATAATATTTGGGTTACGCCATATCACTAACAAGCAGCTTCCGTGCTATAATGCTGGCCAAATATTGACTATCTACACAGGCTGTATGGATCCTTTAAAGGAACTTAATGTTCTTTAAGAGACCTTCCAGTTCCAGAATTCTGTGAATTCAGGAAGATTTCTGGTTTACATAACCCCAAACCATGAATTTTTTTTCAACTTCTCCAATCATTGGTCTACCACAGGGGTGGGGAACCTGCAGCCTCAAGGCCACATGTAGCCCTCTAAGTCCTCAGGTGTGGCCCTTTGATTGGATCCAAACTTCACAGAACAAATGCCCTTAACAAAAGGATTTGTTCTGTAAAACTTGGACTCAGTCAAAAGAGTCCTAGCACCTAAGGACCTAGAAGGGCACATACGGCCTCAAGGCTGCAGGTGGTCTCTACCATATACCAGGTATTACTAGGCTTGGGGACACAAGAGACAAAAACGAAACACAGATTCATGATCAAGGAGTATTCTACAGGGTAGATGTGTACACATCTAACTATGCATGAAAATAAGCATATGCCAAATACATTCAAAATCGATACAAGGTAATTTGAAGTAGGGGGAAGCACTAATCTACTAGTGAGAACATAAAAAGCATCTGAACTCTAAAGGAAACTAGGGATTCCATCAGTTAGAGGTGAGGAGGGGGTTAATTCCAGGTATAGAAGATGATCTTTGCAAATATAGAGAGGAGAGATGGACCATTCTGTGCAAGGAATAGCAAGAGGGCCCATTTGGCAAAATAAGCCTGGAAAGGGAGAGTCTAGACAGGTTGGAAAAGGCTTTACATGCAGAGGTGTTTGTATTAGATTTTAGCTTGAGCCAACTCAAACCTGATGGTAAGAGCTGGTTGTTAAATTTTCTCTGCAAACATTTACAACTTGAAAATTGGCAAATGCTATAAGTCAGGGATTGGGTTATGGGTTTGTTAATTTTCTAAACTTAAGAAAATAATAGAGAAATTTTAATTATACAGATTAAACTTAAAAATGTGTCATAGGTACTTTTTGTTCTCAAGAAGCTGGTTATTAAATGTTTACTAGCACCTTCTATGAAGCAATAAGTAGTTCCTGGAGTTTAGAAGTATTGGGCAGGGGAATGACATGTTAAATAGGGAATTCAGTCATTTGTGTGGAGGAAAGAGACAACTTGTATTCTTCTTCTCCTGGCTCCAGATTAGGAGTGGGTGAGGATACATTAAGTCCTGGCACTATATTTCTATTTCCAGAGAATTCCATGGCCAAATGAATTTGGAAAACTCCAGAATTGGAGGTTGTGTTCAGGAAGCTATTCTTTGGTTCTGATTCATGTTTACCCCTAGGGTTGTACTATTGCATTGATTTTTTTTTCCCTCAAAGGCCGTGGCTCCCCCTAATCCTTCTTGGTGGGATATGGATTTTAAGGAAGTGCCTCTGTTACACCAAGAATTGTCAAACCTTCCTCTTTTGACAGGTGCATTTTTGATTGACCAACTGTTCTAGACAAAAGAGAAGGTAGTGGAGGGAAGAGGCCATCATGCTCTGTTCTACTCCCATTTCTGGCCTTTCCTTTCAAAACAAAACAAAACAAAACAAAAACGGAACTATTTCTTATGGTCAGTGGCAGAAGTCAAACTTTCATGTTCCCCTTCGGATGGGAGTGAAGCAATTCCGGGACCTAATGTTCTGGACAAGTATAGTCCCTGACTTCAAGGTCCCAGGACTCTGATTTCTCTAGGGCTTATGACTTGGTTAAAGGTTCAGAAGATATTTAGCTTGAAGAGAGAAGCCTTAGCAGATCAAGATCACTGTTGTTAGACTTATGAAACCATCCATGGTCGGGGAGGGCTTAGACATGTTCAGTTTGGACCCACAGCATGGAATGAAAACCAGTGATTGGCTGGAGATCATAGAGAAGTAGCTTTCTCACTGTGCGTAAGAAAGAACTTTTAAACATAGCTGTTCAAAGGCACAATCATGGATTTAAAGCTGAAGGGGAAGTTAGAGATCATCTAATATAACCCCCTTGTTTGACAGATGAGGAAACAGAGGCACAGAGAATTAAGTCATTTGTACAAGGTCAGCAAGTGGCAAAACGGAGATTTTAACTCAGCTCTTCTGACTCCAAAGCCAGGATTCTTTCCACTGTACCACACACTGGGAGAGTAGGATTAGCTTCCTCAGTCCCCTTCATTGGAGGGCCTTGGCCAAATTTTTTTTTAACGAAGAGGCTTTGCTCCAGAGGATCTCTTTTGTTCTAAATTTGAAAAATGGTCAGCAGAGCAGGAAAGGGCCAAATGGAACCACCAGGTGCCTCCAGCTTGAATCGTGTCACATTTACATAGCACAAATTGTACAGAAGACAGGGCCATCATTCATTCCATTTATGAGGTTGATGGAGAGACTCAAAGCCAACAGTTCAAATCAAGGTGGAGGATCTTGTTCAAAAGCTATCTGGGATTTTCTAAGGGAATTTATTGGGAAAGCAATTGAAGCTCATTACAAAATATGTGAGAGGATTCTAGGGAATATTAGAGAATGTAAGATCAGGCACTGTTGGTTTTTTTGTCTTTGTATCCCCAGATAATAAAACTGTCACTTTGTTGTTCAGTTGTTTCAGGCACCTCTGACTCTTTATGACCCCACTTGGGGTTCTCTTGGCAAAGACACTGGAGTGGTTTGCCATTTTCTTCTCCAACTCTTTTTACAGATGAGGAAACAGAAGCAAATGACAGTTAAATGGCTTGCCCAGGGTCACATACCTAGCAAGTATCTGAAGCTGGATTAGAACTCAGGTCTTTCTGACTCTAGGCCTGGCACTCTATTGCACTATCCATCACTCTCTGCCATATACTTACCCAAGCTGGTAAACATTTGGTGAATGACTCTCAGACAAGGAGTTGGGCCAGTGGCAGAAGCCCTGACCTGGTATTGATATCACAGAAATAACAGTCTCACCTGTCACCAGCAGAGAAGATTAGAATCAGATCTGTCTGGGTTCACTTCTTATCTCTTTTATTAATTTCCCCAAGGACAGGAATTGTGCCATTTTCAAAATCTTTGTATCATTAGCACCAAGCCCAGTGACGTGCAGTTGGCACATTGGCCATGTGCTGGCTCTGAAGCCAGGGTACCTGGGTTCAAATTCTGGCTTTGCTACTTACTAGTAACCTGTGCGACTTTGACAATGTTACTGAATGTCTCTGGTCTCGGCTTTCTCATCTACAAAAGCAGGGAGTTGGATTCGGCGGCCTCCCAGATTTAAATCAGGCAGTCAACAAGCATTTATTAAGGACTTGCTATTGGTCAGGCACTGTGCTTAGGGCTGGAGATATAAAGGTAAAGATATAAATAAAATTATGTGGTCCCTTACCCACTTAGAGCTTCCTTCCTATTGGGTGAGACAACATACAAAGAACTCTGTATATACAAGACATATGCAGTCTGAATGGCAGGTGATCTCCTAGGGTAAGGCACTTGCAGCTGGAGGTGGGGTGGGGAAAGGAAGCCTGGGAAAGACCTACAAAGTGTTGAATTAAGGCAGTCTTGAGTCTTGAAGGAGGACAGGGAATCTATGAGGCAGAGGTGAGAAAAGAATATTCCAGGCATGGAAGGGAGTGGGAGGACAGCCAATGATAAGACAGGATGTCAGGAATAGCAAGGTCAATGTCATTAGAATATAGATGACAGGAAAGCATTAAAAACATCAGAAGTGTAGGAAAGGGTCAGATCATGAAGAAAGCTATAAATCCCAAAACAGATTTTATATTTGCACCTGGAGGTATCAGAGTTTGTTGAGGAGGGGGTGACATGGTCAAACCTGTGCTTTAGGAAAATCCCTTTGGGAGTCAAGAGGCAGGTGGACTGGAGTGGAGAGACATTAAGAAGACTTGTGCAATAGTATAGGTGTGAGGTGGTAAGGGCCCATACCAGGGTGGTGTTCGAAAGCAGAGAAACTATGATAATATTTGATACTTAATACAGAGGACAATGGGCATGAGCCCAGGTGAGCCAGAATGGCATTATGAAGGACTTACCCTCTTTGTACTTTCCTGGGGCAAGGTACAGCATTGATGAGAACTTTGGATTCTATACCCTTAAGCCTAGCTTTCTTGAGGATCAGGACCAATGCTATGCACAGTGTCTGGTATCCTAGGCTCCCAAGAATTTCAAGCAGGTAGAAGCCTGGGAGAGATTGTAGTCTTCCCTTTGGAGAACTGGTGTATATGAACAGAAGCACCCTGTCTTGGGGAAAGGGGAACTATAAAAATGCAATAATTCTATGTTAGCAAAGAGTCTTAGATCACTTAATCATACTAATTTTCTTCCTCATTTCTTACCTAGCTTTAATCACCAAATGGGCATCGACTCAGTCACACTGAGACCTGGGAAAGACCTTAGCTTAAAAAGGCCAAAGTCCCCCACTGCATCCTGGGCCATCTCCAGTCATCCTGATCTATGTCTGGCCACTGGACCCAGATGGCTCTGCAGGAGAAAGTGAGGCTGGCGACTTTGCATAGCCCTCCCTCACTTAAATCCAGCTCACTCACATGTCATGGCATCACCTTCCTGATGTCATGGTCTTCTTCAAGAACAGACAAACAACAACAATATAGATTTAGAGTGGAATGGGATCCCATAAGCCATCCAGTCTATTTTTCTCATGTTACAAATGAGGAAAATTAGACCCAGAGAAATAAAATGTCTTCACCATTGTATCATATCCCCAAGATGATATAATAAGTGACAGAGGTCAAATTCAAACCCAGGTTCTCTCCTCAAATCTAGGATCCTTTCCACTTCCCTATGCTTATTCTAGACCAACCACCTCCTTGTACAGATGAGGAAATTAGGCCCCAGAGAGGAGACATAATTGACTCATGGTTACACCAGGAGTTAGAGGCAGTGTCACAATTAGAATATGGATCTCTCTGCTCAATGTCTAGTGTTCCCCCCTCCCCATCCCACCATATCACCCTGCCTTATGAGAACCATAAATCCAGAACTCATAGAGCATTCGACTGGGGCAGAGTTTGTGCACATTTTTTCTGTAGAGAAATTGTACTTCATGTCCTTCATCAACAATGGGAGAATATAGTTCTTAACTTCTACCTCCTAAGAATGCTGAGAGCTCCCTCAGACACTGTCTGATTCTCCTTTGACACAGACTATCCTTTCTTCCCCTCTTTTGTTCCACCATGAATCTTTACATCAACTACAATCCCTTTCTACCTTCCAGGAGACTGAAGGGGGGGAGGGGAGATTGGGAAAATGAAAGGGCATAGAGCTGTCGGGGCTTTGGTTCTGTCCAAGCTCCAAAACATTTGATACAATCGTTCACAGAGAACCAGGGTGCTATGTTCTGTTATGTTGGGGTGCGGTGACTTAGTTCTTCCCTCTTGTGAGAAATGTGGAGTTGAAGGAACTTGGTTGATCTAGAGAATAGAAGTTGGAGTGGGGCAGGATATGATAGCTGTCTTCGTGTATTTGAAAGAGTATCATGGGAAAGATGAATTAGATTTGCTCTGCTTAATTCAGTGGGCAGAATTAAAAGCAATGGGGTGGAAGGCAGATTTTATCAACAGTAACAGAAAAACTTTCTGATGATTAGATGTAGGCTATATAAGATATATGTTTGTCCACATGGCTTCTTTAAATATAGAGATATGTTTATAAGGTGAAGTATGAATAAGTATCTTAAGAATATGGCCTACCTCTCTCCAATAGAGACTGAGATTTCCTCCTTGACAGGATCAGGAGAAAAACTGTGGCTGGATATGTGCTCCTTCTCCTACCTCTCTCTAAGAGGGTATTAGACTAGATTTATTTCTGTCTGTGCCTGCAGATATTGCTGGTCTAGAGATGGTTTTCTGAAGTTCAAAAAAATTCTTCTTAAGGAGGAAAGGCCTTAACTCCTTTCCGCCAAATTCTTGTTACACAAAGACCATGCATGACCAATAGTAAAGAGGAAGTAAATCCATTTATCCAAGCAAAAAATGCAAACTGAAATCAGAGAAGTTATATGGATTAGAATATATCAGAAAATGTACAAGCGTGAATGAAACCTTTAGCTGGGAGTGAAATGAGATTATAGCTCAGATTAAGAGAAAAGGCTGGAGCTTTCTTTTTATTTCAAATTTATTAAAGATCCACTATATTGGGTAGATTCTTAAGGATTCTGAACATTTGTGACGCTTATATTAACAAGCAGGCCAGAATGAATCTGAGCCAAAAGGCTGGATCTTATCAAGAGAAAGATCTCTGAAGTCTCTGGGGAAGCAACTGGGAAAAATCAGAGACATGTTGAGGATGTAGTTTCCCTTACATGTTTGCAACTTCTCACTACGTGTTTCTCCCAAAGAGTCACTGGAAACTGGCATCAACTCCATGTCTTACACAGATACGTAGGGTCTCCTCACTATTTTCTTTACCAGTTAGGAGTTATTTCTAACCTTCTCCTACTCCACTTTGGTGGGAGTCGGGGTTCCATAGAGCTGTCCTGAAGTAGAATTGCCTGCCTAAATTGGTAGTTTTCTATCCCTGTAGGTATTCAAATGAAGGCCCAAATCTACTTGCTTTGTTGAGGATGGTCGTAAAGGAGTTTCTGTAAGAAAATCTATAAGAAAGCTTGGAGGACTTTGTAGGTCCCTTCTAACTCTGAGTCTCTACAATACTACCATAATTATGATATTAGTTACTTGTATACATCTTTTCAAAAAGTTCTTTGTAAATTATAAAGTCTTTAGATAATAAATGGAAGACATTATCTCTCCTACTAATCTATAAGCTCCATGGGTGAGAGTCCTGTGCTATTCATTCATCCCCTGTCTCTCATAGCTGTGAATGCAAAGTCTGCTCAGAATTAGTACTTAATTAGGACAAGTTGAATTCATTCCTGGAAATTCTGAGGGAATCACTCTGTTTATCCACATTACAGGGCTTAAGGAGGCATATGATTTATGAATGAGACTTCAAGGAAGGCTTCCAGATTTTCAATTTAGCACTAAAATTCCATCTGCTTAGTGTCAGACTTATAATACCTGCACCTAATCCATATTGAATTGGGTAACGAAGAAGAGGATTTAGGCAAAGACCCTCATGCCACCAATTCAATTCAACATTTATCTAGCTCCTTCTACATGCAAGGTACCATATGGGTACTGTCATAATGGATCCCAGATTCAAGGGTGCAAGGATCCCTCCTCCAACTAAGCCTATGGCTTTGTGGGACACCATAACATAGTGGGAATAGTGTTGGGTTTGCAGTTAGGCAAATACTTTTTCTGCTACTTACTATTTGTAAGACTTTGACCAAAATGACTCTAGGTTCCTCTCTCCTTATTTGTAAAATTGAGAGGATGGACCTGGTGATGGCCTCTAAGGTTCCTTTCAACTCTGTATCTATGATCCTTTGTGAACATTAGTTCCTTTCACCCAGACCTCTGGATCTGTTGAATTCAGGCTTTCTTTCATTAGTCACTAAGGGGAGCTAAATAAAGCCTGTCGAGGGTGAGAGGCAGAAGAACTCAGGAGGGTGAGTTCAGCTAGTGTGAAAAAAAAAAAGAACCAACCTAGAACAGTCTCCCAAAGCCCTTTGTTTTTACAGTTAGGAAAAAGGGAAGGGACCACTCCCTCATTTCCCTCAAGCCTGCCTCCTCCTGCCCCCATCAACAAGTTGTGTTCCCCTCCCAAAAAGCTTAGAATTGCTCGTCTTTTGGAGCTATCCCAAGACTATGTCAAAAATTTAAATAAAAAAGTACAGACAGTTCCAAGATGAAGCAAAACAGACTGAGGGTGAAGTGAATCCCTTGGTAAAGGAGGGCGTTCCTGTCTTGGGGCAACTGCAACCTCAGAGGACTGATACAAGCCAAAGGCCGTAACTCACACTGTTTAGACAAAGTAAAGTGAGGGAAGCCCAAAAATGAGGCGTTCAAAGAGGGAGGAGACCTGTATGCAGAAGGCCTGACTTCATCTTCTGAGTCCTCCCTTCTCAGCTTACCCTCCATTTACTCTGTGTCTTGTAGCTATCCAGCTCTGTGTTAGTTGTCTTCCTCATTAGAGATGGAGCTCCTTGAGGACTGGGGCTGTTTTTCTTGTCTTTCTTTGCATTTCTAGCATGGTGCCTGGCCCATGATAGGTGCTTAATAAAAACTTGTGGGTTGGTTGATTAAGTCCATTGGCCCATTGGTTTCTGATTCTGAAGTCCTAAAAAGAAAGGCCCCCCCAAAGGCCTACCATTATACTTGAGAATTGAGAGCTAATAGAAAGCTCCCAGGTCATCTAGCTCAACCTTTTTATTTTATAGGTGTGGAAACAGAACTAGAGAGATGAAAGGACTGGTCAGTATCACACAAATTCTGCCTTTTTCAAAAGACCTTTCCTGATCGCTTTCTTCTCAGCTCCCCCACTCAGGGCCTTCCTTCTCAGATTCCCTTTTTTCCTTCTTTATATATCTTGTATCTGCAAAGTTGTTTGCTTTAGAATGTGAGCTCCTAGAAGTCAAGAACCATATTTTTTCATTTTCTCCCTGGATGAAAGTTAGAGGTCCAGCAGCAGCTACAAAGCAGAATCCATATCTAAGATCTAAAGGCACCCTTCAGATTAGCACATAGGCAAGGGAAGAGCAGGAGGGAGCCATGCTCCTCTCCACCCACTCACCTTTTCAGGCAACATCAGGTATTATTACTCTAAGCTCCATGTTCTATCCACCCTTTCACAAATATCTAGGGAGCATTTCACCTGTTCAGAACAGTATCTGGTTCTCCACCTCTTTACTTTCTACTCTCCTCCCTACCACTTCACAAATATGTAGGGACTATCTCACTGGAAGCTCCCATGGAGCCTGAGTTCTGAGGCTAGAGTTGGGAGATTCCTTAAAGGCCCCATAATGAAGGCTAATTCCAGGCAACTAGTCTTAAGGTAAGAGGAGGTGTGGCCATAGTCTGATAAGTAATCTTATCAAAGAAAGCAAAGGTTAATGACTCCTCTGTTTATCCCAGCTCATTAACCAAGATTTTACTAGGTATCAGATTCAATGTGCCAACCAAGGATCCTATTCCCCTATTTCTAGGTGAGCTATGCCAAGTGTGTCTCTTGCACCCCCCTGCTGCAGATTAGAAAGACCTGAGTCTGGAAAGCTGTTTCTCTTTCTTGCTGTAGGTATAGTATGGAAGGGGAACAGACTAAAACTGTCAACAAACTCTAGCTCCTCCTCCTAAGAAGGTAAAATTACTGGAATGAAGCTGCCCATTCTCATGGTGACTTCTACTGTTGATCGGCAGAGCCGACATGCCTGAACATTGTGTTAGTCACCTTCACTGTGTGCCTATCCATGCTAAGTCTTGTAGAGTACTTAGCCTTTGCTTTCTAGTATGTTCTAATCTAAGGCTCCAAGTTGTCACACACCTGTCGGTCAGTCAATAAGTATTTATTAAAGCATCCACTATGTGCCAGAAACTGTGCTAAGCATTTGGGATACAAAGAAAAGGAAAAGGCAGTCCCTACCCTTATGTAGCTCACAGTCTACGAAGGCATCAACGAGCAAACATATGTACATACACAGGCTAAGAAGGAAATAATTAACCTAGGAAGGGCACTAGATTCAAGAGGGATTGGAAAAAGGTTCCTGGGGTGAAATTTCATCTAGGAATTGAAGGAAGCCAGGGAAAGCAGAAGGCAGAGATGAGGAGAGAGAGCATTCTAGGAATGGGGGATAGCCGGAAAAAATGTCCAGAGCCTAGAGGTGGAGTGCCTTGTTCATAGAACAGCAAAGAAAACAGCAGGGTCACTAGAGTGAAGAATATGTGGTGCAGTATAAAATATAAGATCAGAAAGCTAAGGGAAAGAGAGGGCTAGGTTTTGAAGGGCTTTGAATGGCAAACAGAAGATTTTGTATTTGATCCTGGAAGTGATAGGGAATCGCTATACATATTCACTTTTGTGGCTGAGTGGAGGATGGCCCAGAGTGGAGAGAGACTTGTAGCAGGCAGATCAACCAGTGGGCTATAGCAATAGTCCAGGTGTGGGGTGAAGAGGACTTGTATTAGGGTGGTGGCAGTATCAGAAGAGAGAAGGGGTCATATTTGAGAGTTATTACAAATGTGAAATTGACAATCCTTAACAATAGATAAGGAGTGAAAGTAATGAGTCAAGGATGATGCATAAATTGCAAGCTTGGTGAACTGGGAGGATGGCGGTGATCTGGACAGGAACAGTGACATTTGACAGGGGGAGGGATTTAGTGGGAAAGACAGTGAGTTCAATTCGGGACTTTGTGGTCCAGGGAAAAGGAATAGAAGAAGCAAGGCTTTAGCAGGACATGAAGGAATGCTGCAGTTACTCTAAGTCAAGTGCACCAGCATTTAGCATGGTGCTTGGCATATAGTAAGTTCTTAATAAATTCTAATTGACTAACTGACTGACTGATTAATGTCAAGCCCTGAAGCTTCAACAAAGGTCAGCAGAAGTAGATAGTAACTAGGTCCATATAGATGACTGGTCCAGAATTCCAGGAAGGTCATTATCAGGAAGCAGATAGAAGGAACTTAGGCTAGGAGACTAAGAAAGGTAGCTATTCTGATCCTGAGCAAACAGTTCAATTAAATATTTATTTAACATCTACTATGTTCAAGGCACTGTTTTCAGGATAGGGGATACAAAGACAAGAATGATATAGTTTTTGCCCTCAGGGAGCTTACATCCTTCTGCTGCCATATTATATATGCACTGGTGAGGTTAAAGTAATTTGAGGAGGGGGAGAATGACAATATTTGGTAGGGATGAGGTCAGGATTTATGGAGGGAGTGGTATCTGAGCTGAACTTTGAAGGAAGATAAGGTCCTTTTGTGAGATTGCTATTGTGAGAGATAGCAATGAAGAAGGAGTGATTTCAGGTGTAGGGGACAGCCTGTGCAGCATGTGAGGCTGCGAAGAAGAGAGGTGAGATGTTAAGTTCAAGAACTGCTATGTAGTTTAGCTTGGCTAGGTTTAGAATATATGAGGCAGAACAATATGAAATAAGGTTGTAAAGTTAAACTATAGTCATATTGTGGAGTTTGTAAAATGCTAAGCTGAGAAATTCGTATTTTATCCTAGACCCACTGAAGGATTTTGTGTAGGGGAAGTGACATGATCATATTTATGTTTTAGGAATAACCATTTGGAAGCTATAGGGAAGATGAATGAGAGGCTTACTAATCATAGCACCTCCAGTAAATAGAGCACATAGAGGCAGGTGGTCCTTAAGTTCAGCTGAGAATTACAGTTGAGGCAAAATAGAAAGCAGAAAGAGATAAAGTCCATGTTTTTCAAAAGAGGACTCTACTAACCACTGCACTCCCTTATAGACATTACTGATGGCTAAAAGAGGATTAATATAACGGTAGTCTTTCCTACAGATGAAAGGCTTACTAACCACAATATCCCTAGTGGATAATTGGCAGCATGTTAGGTGACCCTCAAAATAACTAAATAGAATTGTGATGTTAGAGGACTGATGGTTAAAAATACCTCTAACCTTTTAGCAGAGAAGACATAGACTATGGGAGTAGAAAAAGTCCAGAATTTTCAGAAATGGCCAATACAGTAATTTGCTTTGCCTGACTATACTTATTTGGTATGGGAGGGGGTTCTATGGGTGGAGTGGGGATAATAACAGTGGGAAGTGACAGTGAAATAAAAACAAAATTACCATTAATAAAACATTTTCAAAGAAAAAAAAAGACAAATATAGCTAAAGAACAGGTAGAACAGAGACCTGATGCTAAATGGGATCAGCAGAGGTACCCAGAGAGATGCAGCTGGGACCTGCCTGGCAAAGAGCATGGCCATAGAGCAATGGCATCAGGAGAAGACTTGGGCAGCACTGCAGCACCAGAGAGGCGTGTATAGCCCCTTTGTATATTTCTTCGGGCTGCACATACTCCCCATGTATGGATGCTTTATGTGTGATCCTATTCAAGCTCACTCTCCCCACTGAGTATGTGTATATTTGTGGGAGAGTGAGCTCAAGGTTTATGGGGGGAAAGTTCTATTGTTGATATTATTACATTGCTATTTAATTAAATGCCTTTGTTGTGATCTAAATGTGTCCGCTGGCTGACTGGTAAAAATAAACACATCAAAATGGACCCCTGAGGCCCAATTTAAAGAATATTCTGATCCACAAAGTCCGCAAGACTGGAGATAGTTAAAGGAGGCACAGAAAAAGTGATACCAAGACCCTACAGAATAAATCTGGGTGACTGGGGTGAATCTGGATATTAGATGCAGGGACCATGGCCAGAAAAGTGCTTGACACTGCTATTAAGGCAGGTGATTTCTATATAGTTCCTTCCCCCAAGCCTCAACATGTGGAAAAGCCTGAACTCCTAGGTGGAGGTAGATGGATATAGCCAGTTTGGAAGGGAGATCAAGCGTTGACATAGTGTATTTCATCCCAGCAATAGGCAAGGGAACAATAAAGTCCTTGAGAGCAAGGGACTATTCCAACTTTTACCATTATATCACTAGAGCCTAGCATAACTGCAGAAGAATTGAGGATGTATCTATCTGGAGGGAGTTTCTTTTTTTCTTTTTCTTTTTGGAGGGGGGAAGCCAGGCCAATTGGGGTTAAGTGACTTGCCCAAGGTCACACTGCTATAAGTGTCGAGTGTCTGAGGCCAGATTTGAACTCTGGTCTTCCTGACTCCAGGGCCAGTGCTCTATTCACTGTGCCACTTAGACACCCCGGGGGGGGGGGGGTTCTTCATGAGGAATTTTCAATATAGATGAAGTCACAGGTCCAGACCAAAGTGGGAGCAGGGTAGAATTAACAGGATTGACAGAGACCTGATATTTTGGAGAAATAGTTCCTTTCCCTATGTTCTAGATAGGTGTGTAGATGAGATGTTCTAGATAAGTTATACACTCAGTAGAGCAGAAGAAGAGATGGAACTGAGACAGAAGCATGATCTGGGAACACAAGTTCCAAACACCTTACTTTGTGGAACAGTGTAAACACCACTGATCCTGAAGTCTGATGATCTAGTTTTGAGTTCAGGTTCTTCCACTTCGTAGCTTGTACAAGGTGAACTTGTACGAGTGACTTCAATTACCTGATCCCCAGAATTTTTCTTTATAAGTGGGAAACATTAGGCTAGGTGACTGTCCTCAGCTCTGACATTCTATGCCTTTGCATAATTTCAAACCGATTCTAAAGAGACCAAAAGGGAGTAGAAATCCCTTGACAATGCTACCATTTGGGGATGACTTGGGATGTTTACTTGCAGGGATAACAGCAAGCTAGCAATTATGACAGTAATACATTTCAATGGAGCTGGGAATCTGTTGCTATGGGTTCTTTCTCCATTGGTACAGATTACAACCCTTCTATACTTTCTCATCTTATGAAAAACTTGTCTATGGCTTTCAATAAATAAACCCTCCCATGTATGTGCTCTTCTTCTTTTAGAATGTGGGCTTTGTTAGCAGGGATGGTTATGTATTTCTATTTGTATCCCTGATTCTTAGCATAATGTTTGGTACTTAATGAGAGCTTAAATAAAGTATTTTAATAAAAATCAATCATTCACTAATTTACTAATTCATTCATCATTCATTCATAAATTATCCATAAAAGTTCTGTCCAAAATGCTGGAAGTCTTCCTTTTGTTCCTTGAATATTCCTGTGACACCAGCACAGCACTGGGGCTGTTCATTTATTATCTCTTCATTCTCTTTACATGACTCATCCACTTCCTTTTCAGGTCATATATGTCCTAGAAGATATCTTTTCCACCCTTCCCCCAAGCAAATCTTCTTTGGTAATATAATAATTAGCCTAATTACACCCACCCTAGGTCCTCCCATTGCCTCTGGGGTCATAGGCAATTTTGATTCTTTGGAGATCACAATGTTCCAGAATTTTTAGCACTATCTATATAGTAGCACCAGAATATTGGTGGGAGAAAGATGAGCTTTTGTAGGGAGGAGCAGCTATGCAACTTCCCAAAAGGGATTCAGATCAATTTTCTCCTATTTCTCTCTTGTCTTATTTCTTTTTTCTCCTACTGTGTCTGTCCAAAATATTTGCACTCATGGACTGGGTCAATAAACTGCATCTAATTCCAGACAAAATCCGAACAAAAATAACAATAACAACTCTCTCAAAGCTGAATCCATCATCCATATCTTGGTGGCCAAGTCAAGTCAAGTCAAGTCAACAAACAGTTAATAATATATTCCAAGAATGGTTCTAAGTGCTGAGCATACAAAGAAAGGCAAAAACAGTCTTAGTCATCAAGATGTTCACTGGCCAAGCAAGAGAATGCCAGTGGACACACTGTATGTCTTGGGGTTGCTGCAGAATATATAATATGATTAATATAATATGACACGACACTACACGATATGATATGATATGATATAATATAACGTAATGTAGCATAATGTAACATAACATAACACACTATAACATAGCATAGCATAACGTAACAGCATAATGTAATATAATATATCACAACACAACATAATATAGCAACATTATAGTATGTGTACACACACATGTGTATATACACATACACACATATACATGCACATACCTACCTACCTACATACATACATGAAAACTGGCAGGAACACTGAAATGTCACTCAGTTGGATTGTGTTGATTTCACTGACTGATTGGGCTAACACCTTAGCCAGTGTGATGTAACTGCTTCTATAAATCTAAGAAATAGATGTTACAACAAGTATTTAAAGGTTGACTCTACTTGGAACTGTCCTGATGGTCAACTTGACTTGGAAAACAGTAGAGTGAGTACTATAAGAAGCTGTGATACTTTTGACCAAATCAGAAATACCACTACTCTGCTGGTTGAAAATGCTTTGGTGTTGACAGCCCTAACCACTCAAGCAGGTAAATCATGAGTGTGCATGAAATGAATTGAAGAGAGCTAAATATGACTGCTTTTGTTGTGCACCAGCATTGCAAGGTACCACAATTGGAAACATTTGAAATTGAAGGTATGGTCTTAATGCTTTTTGTTGATGAGCCAGGTAGGCGGCACAGTGAACAGAACTCAAGGCCTGAAATCAGTAAATCTAAGTTTAAATCTAACCTCAGACACTCATTAGCTGTGTGACACTTGACAAGTCATTTTACCTCTGTTCATCTCAGTTTCTTCATTTGTAAAACAGTGATAATAATAGTACCCACCTCCTAGGATTGTTACAAGTATTGAATAAGATAAAAATTGTACAAAATATGTAGTATTATATATATATGTTAGCTATTATTATTATATCCTGATTTCCAAACTGTACAATGATTTGAGAGAACTGTAAGAAATAACTTCATTCTTAAACACACATTAAGATAAAATAAGAGCAGAAACTGTGCAGGACTTAATCCGAAGAGAGGAAAGCAGAAGAACCTGAAGGCATTGAACATCTACTCTTAACTCAAACTCCAGAAGTGCTACCTAATAATGAGCAGATGGCAAACATAAAGTTTATGATTCAAATGATTTCAAAAAGGAGAGGGTCTTATTTGAATTTGATGCCATGAACCCTATTATATCAATACAGAATAATTTAAAAAGCTGATACCTGCTATGATCATCACAAATGAATGCATTCTCACACAATATTTGACAGAGAATGTAAAAACATTCACCACTTGAATATGAGTCATGTGGCTTTTGACAACATAAGACTGTATGAAGAAGAGAGGGAATCTAGGAATACTCCTAAAAATAGCCACAAAATATAACACCAGGAAAGAAATGGCTTGAGAATACTATTGAAGACTTAAAGAAAGACAAGGAGGCAGTGTATCAATATTATTGAAGAGTCTTCCAGCTATTTAAGTTGTTCTTTATTTCTTTAAGTGACCTATTTTAATTGAATCTATACAAGATTATTTTTTATGCTTTGGTAGATTGATCCCCAGATATTTTATGTCCTTTGTAGTTATTTGGAATGGGATTTCCATTTCTATTATTGTCTCTTGGATTTTGTAATTATTATACAGAAATTTTATTGATTTTTAGGGTTTATTTTATAGTCCGAACCTTTGTTGAAGCTATCAATTGATTCTCTAGGGTTTCCAGAGTAAATATTGTATCATTAGAAAGTAGGCATAGTTTTTTTCTTTATCTATCTTTATACCTTTAATTTCTTTCTATTCTCCTATTGCTGTTGATAGCGTTACTAGAGCTATATTAAATGATAGTGGGAATAGTGGACATTCTTCTTTTATGCTTGCATTTATTGGGAAAGTTTCTAGTGTATCCTCAATTGTATATGCTACTTGTGTTTTAGGTAAATTTTTAGATAAATTTAAAAAATGATAGTAAGAAGGTCCCTCCATGCCTATAATTTGTAGCATTTTTAGCGTGAGTGTTGTAACTTTGTCGGTCTTTTCTGAATCTATTGAGATAATTATGTAGTTTTAGATTTTTAAAACATTATCACGTTGATTATTTTCCTAATGTTGAACCATCCTTGTATCCCTCATATAAAGCCAACTTCATAATAATGAATGACCACTTGGATGAATCACTGTAGTATGTTCAACAGAATTTTCTTTAAAATTTTTGAATCAATATTAATTGGATATTGGCCTATAGTTTTCCTTTTGTTTTTTATCCTTCCATGATTTAGGTATTAGGACAATCTTTGTCTCATAAAAGGAATCTGGTAGGGTTCTTTCTCAATTTTTGAGAATAATTTGTGTTATGTGAATATTAATGGTTCTTTAAGTGTTTGATAGAATTCTCCTGTGGATCTGTCAGAACCAGGGATTTCCCCTTCCTCTCACTGCCCCCGTAGTGATCATATCTTTCTTAATTGAAGCCACTATCTATTTATAACAAGGGAGTCCTTCAAATACAGGGAAATTATGTTTTTATGTACTTTCTATAAAGCATTCATAGCTTATAAAAGCTTAAGAAATCTATAAACCCAAGAAAACAATATACTGACTTAAGAGGTGTAATGTAATACCAAGCAAAGGCAACTTCCCAGGTTCAAAATACCAGCATAGGTGCTCTCTATTTTATTTAGTGACAAACCAAGAACAGAGAAGATCAAAACATGACATCATTCAAAGTACAGCATTTACTAAGCTTGATTAAATAATCTCCAAGTACTACCCCACCCCAGGACCTTCCAATCATTCAATCAATCACAAAGTCTCTGTTCTAAATACTTCTCCACCCCTAGGCTATACCTTAATTAAGTCCACCACAAAGCCCCTCTTCTCAAATGGAGATTAGTTTCCAAACATAAGTAAAATACATTCATTTGCTCAACCATAGAACACAAAAAGGTCAAAAGTTCCCCACCCCTGGATCACAATTGAATCTACCCCAGAGTTACATCAAGTTTAAACACAGCACTTAATACCCAAATGGAGGTCTTTTCTTCATCTTGACACGAGGCAAGTTCTCAGCAATCTTAGTTCCTGGGGAGACAAGGCTTAGCAAGGCCATAAGATACATTGCCAGTCCCTTCATGAATTTATCCTCTGTCTGTAGAACAGTCCTAGAACCCCTGAACACATTAGCAAAGCCCTCTCCCAGGATTTCTGTAAACATACAACAAGAAAATCCTTCTTCAGGGCTTCTGAACCAACAGAAAGGCTCCCAGACCCCTGCAACAACAGCACTGTCCCTCACCAGTGGACAGTATTCACTCTGTCTGCAGGACAGTCTCCAGACCCCTGCAACAACAGTACTGTCCCTCACCAGTGGACAGTATTCACTCTCTGTCTGCAGGACAGTCGCAGGCCTTCTTAGCGAACAGCCAGGTTCCAGGACTTCTTCAACAAAAGGACAGTCTTTCACCAGTGGACAAATCTGGCAAAATAACATCAAAACAGACAGACAAAGTACCAGCAAAACAGCCATGTCTCCTCAGTCCTTGGCAGCTCAGGGGGCAGGTCTCAAAAGTCCAGGGCAATTCAAAGCGGCCACCAGCAATTCTCTTAGTCTCTCCCTCTCCACGAGGTGCTGCTTCCAAAAAAGATCTTCCGCCTCTCTCTAGTGTCTCTCCAAATCTACGTCACCAGCTCCTCCCAGTCAGGACTTTCTTTTCACATCAAAAAGTCCATCCCACAGGTGGGATTAACAAACTCTGGGCTTTAACACAATCAATTTGAAAACCAA
>NW_027187280.1:4707659-4722460 GCF_028583685.1 Petaurus breviceps papuanus | reverse complement strand
TGGGATTAACAAACTCTGGGCTTTAACACAATCAATTTGAAAACCAAGCCAATACAGGGGAATCTTTAATTGCCATTACTATCACAAGAGGCAATAGGGTGTCCCTCAAAAGTCCTAGGTATGTAAATAGCACCTTATTATGGATTTGTTGATCACTGAAGAAGACAGCTAAAAGTACCCAAACATTCTACAGTCAAAATACCACAGCATTTTGATTCAGTTACACTCATAGTTTAATAGTGTACCACAAAGTAGTACATTAAAAAAATTAAAGCAGATACAAGTATAGGGAGAACTCTGGGATGTTCGACATCCACATGGGAAATGGTTCTCTATTTAAAATACATTGTGAACACAAAAATGTCAAGACCAATTTTTATTAAACATGATATCTTCCAAGTTTAAGGCATGTATGTTATGCTTAGTCATATATCCATTATAATAATTCCCAAGTAGAACTGACTAGCAACTGTGTGTCAAAGAGTGTCATACCCAAAGCATTGTATTAATCACATAATGTACATAGATGACATCATGTTATATGGTTTCATTAAAAAGCACATTAAAACAGCTATTTCTTTTCATGGGGACTTTCACTAATGATATCAAAATGTCAAACTCAGTAAGCTTAAAATTCCTAATGTTTTGTCAAGTAAGAATAAAGATTAGGTTTTTAGTTTCAATATAGAGGTAAACTTGAACCAATGGATCAAGGTAATTTAATTATCTTGATCTTCTCCAGGAGGACACTTTGAATCCAAGGAGAAAGCTAAGGCTGTGTATGTTAAAAGACTGACTGGTTTCCTGAAGTCAAAGCTTAATGGGACAAACAAAATTGGAGGAATTAATACATTGACAATACTTGTCAACATATACTCGGTTTGCTAAAATGTACGGCAACAGATCTAGAAGGCATTTAAATAAAAAGCTATACAATGTCATTGAAACTCAGGGTTCATCATCCCAAGACAGCTATAGGAAGAATAATACTTTTTTCTCAAAAAGGAGGAAGGAGATTGATGGATATTCTCAGAGCATGTGATAAACTGGCTAAAAAAAAAGACATTACAGAAATACTTTCAGAACACATCTTGTTTCTCAAAGCAAAGGCTGAAAATATTTAGATTTAGTGACTGGGGTTAGTAAAAATAAATGAAAGTGACACCTCTTGGAAGAGCCTATAAAACATATCTTAATGGTTATTTTCTGGGTCCTTCTGGCTCAGAGTGAATATAAATAGTAATTGTTTCTATTTTGGCCAACAGCTCTGAGGGTCTTCCTCTGGCTAGTTTGATTTTTTTTTTTTACTAAAGGGACCATCCCTTGACTCACTTCTTAAAGAGACCTATTCACTGACGGGACCTTGCCTCACTCAGAGTGAGAACCTGAAAAGATCTTAACTTAAAAAGGCTGAGATCTCTCCCTGCATCCAGGGTCATCTCCAGTCTCCAGACGGATATCTAGCCACTGGACCCAAATGGCTCTGGAGGAGAAAGTGAGGCTGGTGATTGCACAGCCCTTCCTCCCTCCCTCAAATCAAATTCAATTGCAAGTCATGTTGTCATCTCCCTGATGTTATGGTCCTCTTTGAGAATGAAGGACAAACCACAACCACACACAAAATGCACATGAACTCAACTAACAGTATGTTAAAAATGAAGGATTAAGTAAATGTCTAAGTCACGTAGGTGTATTTATAGAAATGATATTTATGATAACTACCCAAGATCTGTTCATTTCCATCAAAAGTTGCAACCAGGTTAGCCTTAAGACACCTGAACTGAATGATCAATGCAGATTATGCACTGAAGTAAGGGAAATCTATAGATAGTAGATTTTAATACCTACTAGATACCTACAAAGACATGATCATGTGGTTATCCTTTACAAATGAACACATCACAAATCTTCATACTACAAAATAGAAACCTGCAAATATTCCTGAGAGTAAAATAAATGAATTGTACAGCATAGGAATGGGAGCATCATTAAAGACAAAATGGTTACCTATAAATACCCAGATGCAACTTTGATCCATAAATCTGTAAGAGCAACAATTTTAATGGGCATAGACATAATGAATACTCATGTTTTTACAAACTACTTGGAATGAAAAGCCTTAAAAATATAGAGACCTAAGGGAAGAATTTCAAACAGTATGGGAACAGGATGAAGTATGTGTCGTCCTTGTCATTGTGTCTGCTACTGGAGTTATCCCAAAGATATCATTTCAGTGAATCTATGGAACATAAACTTACATCTCAGTACTCTTTTTCATTTACAAATGGTAGTCATTTAATCCACTGGTACAGTGTTACAGAGCGTTAAATATTAAAGAATATCAATAGGAGAATGACTTGTCCACAGACTATCTTTATACAAATCCCATCAAAAAAAAATCAGAACAAATAATCGGTATAATAATGACATTTATTTAGCACTTTATAATCTCCAAAGTGTTTGATATATATTATGACATTTTGGTATCAGATAACCCTGTGAAACAGATCCTTATAGTTATTTTTATTTCCATTAGTTGAGGGAACGGAGACTCAGAGAGATTAAGTGACTTGTCCATAGTCTTGTAGGAAGAGGAATGATATGAAGAAAGGTTTTACTGACTCGAAATACAGACTATTCTAAATACTCTATCATCCTTGGCTTTCAAATGTACATTTTTAAATACAATTCCATGCATAAATTTATTTACTCCATCTCACCAATGCTTCTGTCTACTCCATTCTTCTGATGTCCCAAAAGAGCAGAGAAACAGAACCAGGAATGTAATCTAATCACATAATCAGTGGTCCCCCACTGTTAGCTTGCCAAGGAGGACTTTGGCCATAATAAGAGGTTCTATGGGGCTGGCTCTCTAGACAATGAGAAGATCTAGGTCATGGGCATGCAACCTACTGCCCTTTCTGACATGCCCTGTGTATTAAGTGACCCCAGAGAAGCTTTGCTAGGTGGTCTGGGGATGCTAAGTCTTCTTGTTTGACAGTGTTAATGATACAGTTTGAGAAGTTTCCTGGCTCAATGCCCCCTACTCCCCAACACAACACACACATGCACACATATGTACCTCCTATGCCTCCCTTTTGGTGCCAAACACCAATCACATAGCTGATGGGGAGTAGCTGAGCTTGCTCTGAGAGACAGAGAAAGGGCCCAGGGGCGTTTGAGGGGAGCTGCCGCTCTTGCTCAGGGAAAAGCTAGACTCCAAGCACAGTCCTGGAGGGCGGGAGGTACTCTAGAGTTGTCACTTAGTCCTAATTGTTTCATATCAGATCGATACTATTCAAGAAGCGTTTGTCAAACATTCACTGTGCCAGCACCAGCGTACAGTTAACCTAGCATCCAGAATGAGATTAAGCTCCTTGGGGGCGGACAGTTCTTTACAAGGTATGGAGAACTTAGAGATGTGAACTTGGGAGACTTGGAATCCCAAGGACTTGGGTTCTAATTGTGGTCCAATGCTGACTGGCTATGTAACTGAAAGTCTTTCTCCCTTGGTTTCCTTAAATATCTAAATGGGAATGGTCATCATTGTGTAATGAGGATCTGGCAAGGGTGGGGAGCCCATCAGCTTGCTCAACTAATGTGACCTCTCCAGATGGAGGGTAGGACAGCTGGGGACCTTCCTTCCGGTGGAATCATGATGGAAGACAGCACCTGTGCCAGATCCTTGTTCCAACTGCATCATTATACTGTCAGGTCAATAAACGTTTGTTAAATGCCTTCCATGGCACTGGGTAACCAAAGACAAAAATGAAACAGTCCTTGCCCTCAAGAGGCCTCCATTCTAAAGTCATCCAATATGTTTCCCAGTCAGTCAATGAGCATTTTATTAAGAGCTTAACTTGTGCCAGGCACAGTGCTAAATACTGTGAATACAGAGAAAGGCAAAATGTGGCCCCTGCCTTGAAGGAATTTATATTCTATTGGAGAAGACATAATGAAAAAAAATTGTATACGCAATGTTTATACAGCTAGCATTTACATAGCGCTTTAAGGTTTACAAAGCACTTTACAAATCCCTGGGAGGTAGGTGATATTATTGTTCCCATTTTAAAGATGAGGAAATTGAGGCAGGCAGAAGTTACCTAACTTGCCCAGGGTCACCTATCTAATAGATGTCTGAGGATAGATTTGAACTCTGGTCTTTCTGATGCTAAGTTCGGCAACTGTGCCACCTGGTAGCCTCTGTATGCAAAATAAGTAAGTGATTTTGTATTGGGGAGAGCATTAACAGTTAAGGATTAAGGAAAGATCTCTTGTAAAAGGTTGCACTCATATCAAGGCTTTAAGAGAACCAGGGGTTTCAAGAAACTGGGGGAGATAGCTAATACAAAAATATGGAGGCTAGAAATTGACTTGGGCTTGTGTGCCATCCCAAGAACTTCGAGTAGGCTGGCTTGGCTGAAATATAGATTGTGTGAAGGGCAGTTGTGTGAAATCAGTCTGGAAAGAGAAGTTGAAGTCAGATGGTGAAAGGTTGTTGTGAAGAAAGTGTGTTGGGAACCATTGTATGCTATAAAAATGGGAGTTGTTATAAGTGTTTATGCCTCTCAGGCACACACTGAGTAAAGACTTTTTGGACTTAATTTATATAACATTGTGTTTACTTTCTCCACTTCATCCAGACAAATCTATTTAGAAAACAAACCCAATGCTATAAGGGGACCAGAGCTTCAGTGCCACCAAGCCAAGGCTGGATGTCTCACAGTTTCAGTGGATGTCCCTACAATCTCTAAAAAGCCCATGTAAAGTGGCCCTAGAATGCTTCTTGTTTTTGCTGCCATGTATATCCCTTTTACCCCCATTTTTAAGCTGCTATTGCTATGGATTTCATATGACTGAAGAATTCTTCTTTCCCTCCCTTTGCCTCCCAAGTGATTTTGCAAGCCTTCTTTGGTTTGGGTCTCTCCTATGGCACTTATATTCCTGAGATCATAGACCATAATAGGAGCATAGATTTAGAGCTAGAATGGGCCTCAAATGGACTATTTTCCTAATTTTACCCATTAAAAAAGATGAGGCCTAGAGAGATTGTGACTTGCAAAATAGGTAGGAAGTATATCTATAATCCTGATTTGAAGACTAAAAAGTGAGATTTGAATCCAGGATCTCTAACTCCGAATTCTTCTTCTTTTTTTCTTCTTCCTCTTCTCCTTTTTTCTTCATCATCATCATCATCATCATCATCATCATCATCATCGATCATCATCATTCCAAAGACTCCTTGCCCTGTATGTACTGCAGCTCAATGATTCCTCTTTCCTTTGGGAAGGCCTGGGCCCATTGTTGCTTCTTCTGGAAAGGTGTGAAGTTGGTGGTGCTGAGGCAGAGGGTGCTTTGGCAGCTTGTCTCTGGCCCTGGTCTAGCCCTTTCTGTGTGGGCAGAGAAATTAAAAAGCAAGTCACGAAAAGTAGCAGGAGTGGAAAGCAGGTTCGGGGCCCAACATTGCTCAGAGATTATGGAGGAGCAATGTACTGGCAGAGAGTTTTCTGGGATCGCAAGTGTTGCTGCCCCAGGGCGTAGGGAGGTGACTAAGACAAGGAGACAGAAGAGGAGAGGGAGTGGTGACGTGTGTGTGTGCTTCCCTCTGTGCAAAAATTCTGAAATACAAAACATTACAAAAGGAAAGCTCAGCCTTCCAGTCCTAGCTTTTATTAGCACCTCACCAAGAACAAAGTACAATATTTCTCCATTTAAAATATGACATCAGAAATCTAATGTATATTTAAACACATGTTGAGCTTGGCTCGTCCTGGGTAGTAAAATACAGAAGTAACTCATTTTCTACTCTGATGAGTTGAGATACTCGAAGACCTCAAAAACAGTCTTATTGGTATGACTACCATCTCTACTGCCACAGATTCCACCCCATTCGTCTTTTCTCATGCTGCACAAAATCTAATGTTAAAGAACTAATACATGATCAGAGAGTCCAAGTCAAGGCAACGAGCATTTAAGTGCTTACTCTATGCTAGGCACTATGCTGAATGCTGAGGATACACATATAAGCAAAAAGAAAGACAATTCCCTGCCCCCAAGGAGCTTACAATCTAACAGATGAAGTCAACACATGAATGGGAATTAAAAATGGGGACCTGTGGGAGGGGGTAGGAGTCTCTCAGGAGCATAGTGGTCAAGTCTGGAAAATGAAAAATTCCTCAGAATTGTAGGAGGAAGCCTCCAGTGGGAGAAGGGAACCACAGGGACACACAGGAAAGGCAGCTGAGACAGAGTGGGTGAAATCTGGAGAATGAAGGAGCAGAACTACATGAACATTAAAGATCATTGAGCTCAACCCTCTCCCCCCACCTTTTTTTTTTTTTAACAGAGCAGAAAACTGAGACCCAGAGAGTGGCCACAACTTTTATAAGGTCATACCAGTAGTATGCAGAAGAACCAAGATTAGGAGATAATAAACTTCTTGAAGACAAGGGTTATTTTAGTCTTTGTATTCTCAGCCTGGCACATTGCCCTGCACAAAGTTGGCACCTAATATTTGTTGAACTGAAGTGTCTTCTGTTTTCTTACTTGGAACTAGCACCTCGGGGCCTGTGGCTGCTTGGGTCCAGAGATGATGAGAGAGACAGAGAGTCATTGAAAGCAGGAATGATTTTAACCTTTGTCTTTGTGTACCTTGCATCGTGTCTGGCGCACATTTGACAATAAAAGCCTGCTGATTGATTGATTGACTTTCATTTAGACATCCAGAATCTATAGTCCAGAAATACCAAGAAGCAACAGGAGAACAAACTTTCTCCCTTATTACATACTATTCTATATTCTAGTTATCTGTGTTTGTGCCTTATTCTTGTCCTAGGGGACCAGCTGCAAGAGGGCACTGACTGTCTTACCTAAACTTTGTCGGCCACTTCTCCCTGCTACCATCATAGCCTAGAGCAGTGCTTTATACACAGGCATTTAATAAATACATTTTGGACTAAAAATTTGTATGGCCCAGAGGACTCTAAACTGGACATTCATAGAATCCATTCAACTTTGAGTTCATAGGATGGAACCACTCCTAACTCCCAGGTCTAGGTGTAGAAGAGTGAGGACCTGCTTTCTGACCCTCTCTAGCCACTGGGGAATCATGGCTGCGCCATCTGAGATCTTATTCCCAGTACCTCCAAGCTGGCTCTGATTGTGGCCCCATTACCCTAAAGTGAAATTTTCCTTCCTTCTAGCCCTGGATGTCCTAAGATCTCTCTGCTTCCATGTAACAAAGAATTGTAGTTAAACGGAATGAATCAACACATTGACCATACAGGACAATGCATTTAGCTCCTGTTCTCATTGTATCCCTTTTCTTCCTTCTCTCCCCAGGCAAGAAAGAAACTTCTCTATCTTTTCCCTGGACATTCTCCTTTAGACTTCTGTCTAGCCTGTTTTGATCTACAATCACCTCCTTAGATACACTTGGAGGACTCTAAGTCTTTGGCCACTGGGTTTCCCTTGTTCCTGGTCCTGTTTTGTTTGCCTAAAACAGTTTTATTAGCCGGTGGTGAACTTGGGTCTACTTTTCTGTGGCCTCCTTCCTCCATAGACCTCAGTACTATCTGGAACTAGTATTTCTCCCAATTAAAAAAAAAAAAAAAAAAATATATATATATATATATATATATATATATAGGTGCAGTGAATAGAGCACCAGCCTTGGAGTTAGGAGGATCTGAGTTCAAATCCAACCTCAGACACTTAACACAAAAACTAGCCATGTGACCTCAGGTGAGTCACTTAACCCTAATTGCCCTCCAAAAAGCCAAAAAAAAACCCATAAAAAAAATTTGAGTTCCAAATCCTCTCCCTTGTGAAGTCATGCAAAACATATTTCCATATTAAACATGTTTATTTTGCCTATGTTTTTTTATTATTTTTAAAAATTATTTTTATTGACTTAGTATTTCTTAAGGCCACATTGCCTCAATAGCAGATGTTATCATCCCTGGAACCTGCCTATAATACAAATTACTCACATTTCTATGGGTTTACTTCTTTAGACTTACTAGGAGCTTTTCCCATTATGGTAATCTTACTATCACTATTTCATAGATATAGGATCTGAGTCTCAGGAATTTAATTTACCCCAGTCAAGGGATTTAGACCTGAAAGGGCTTGTAGAGAGTTCCTAACCCAACTCCTCTCTCTCTTTTTTTTAATCTGGAGGAACTGAGTTCTCTGAAAGTTAAATAACTTGCCCAGTATCACATAGGTAGTAAATAACAGAGGTAGAATTTGAGCCCAGCTCCTACGACTCCAGACTCACTGCTCTTTTCGCATGGCTGTACTTCCTCTCCAGTAAAAGTAACTTATATTTGTGTAGTGCTATATGGTTTAGAGATACTTTAATATCTAGACTCAGAGGTTGGAAGGCTCACTGACAGCCACATAATCATCATAATATATAGGCAGAAATTAGAAAAAAAATATTTGAAAGGCAACACCTTGTACCAGCTTCATCTAGACTCTTATTCTTGCCTTATGACCTTTATCCATTTGCATAGGAGTCCCAGAGAATCTTGAGGGTTGGTGTATGCCGAGGAAAACTATAGGGCTCAAATTCACATAGCTCAGCGGTTTGATTTTGTTTGTTTTTTGGGCAAAATTCTTGTGATTTGACCAGTGGATTTGAAGATAGGGAATTATTTCTAATCCTAATCAGATAGCTATTTGGGATAATAGACAAGATGCAGATAGCTAAGAAGACAACTATATGTCTGCAGGCTAAACCTAGATAACTGGACATTCCATGTTCTGAAAGATCATGGACACTGGAGGTTAAGACTGGAAACTGATAATATACTTGTGGGAAGAAAGTTGTTCCTTAGTCCAATGACTGGTTGTATGTGTGTGGTGGTTTATCTTCCTTAAGAAATAAAATATAATAAAATTATTAGTATCTTGTTTTTTTCCTTGTTTTTCATTTCTAAATATATCCCTCTACCCTACCTCACTCAAATTATTTGAAAAAAAATATTCATTCAGTGGGCCATTCCTTGTAAGAAAAAGTAAAAAAAAGAAAAAGAAGTGGGGGAGGAATAAGTTCAGCAAAACTAAGCAGTGCATCAACTGAGCCTGATAGCGTGTGTGTGTGTGTGTGTGTGTGTGTGTGTGCATGTGTAATATTCCAAAGTCATAGTGCTTCACTTTTGTAAGAAAGTTTAGGAAAATGCATTTTCTTATCTCTTCTTCAAGTATAAGCTTGGCCTTTATAATGTAATCAAGTTTTGTTCTTCCCATTTACATTGTTATAGTCAGTGTGTATATTATTTTTCTGATTCTGCTTACTTCATTTTGCAATCAGTTCATATAAGTCTTCCTATTTTTCTCTGAATCCTTCATATGCCTATCTTCTTACAGCACTCTCATTTTCCATTATACTTATGTATCATAGTTTTTTTTAACTACCCCCCAGCTGATATTCTACTTTGTTTGCAGTTCTTTGTTATCACAAAAAATCCTGCCTTCCTTCTGAAAGAGTTAAAATTTAGTCTCAGAACTCTGGGTTCTAAACTAAAAATATATGGTAGAACCCATTCCTCCTATGGGGAATGGTTAGCACCTGGGCTGAGGACCACAGCTGAAACCTAACAAGTTGCAATAGAAAAAAAAGAGACCAGCTCAGGAGGGAGAGATAGGGAGTGGCATAGGAGTGACAGCTTACCCATCAGCCGGTGTGTATATGACATGATGCACAGGCGCAGGCCCAGCAGAGAGCAGCATGATGACATTACCAAAAGTCACAGACAGCCCTTAAGCTCTGTAAGCATGTGCTGCCTATCCACATGTGCCCTAGTAACACGTGCTCTCCACCCTATGGACATTCTGGTTGCATGAGATCCCTACATATGTATCCTCAAAAATGATGCCAGTGAATGTTGACTTTTTGCAGGGATTGTGTGTGCATTTGTCACACAGTATATCCAAGGCTTATGGGGGCAAATGTGTTATTGCTGCTTGCTTACTATTCTGTTTAATTAAATGCCTCCACTCTAAACTGAGCATGCCCATTGTTTGGAATGATTACTAAAGCAAACCTACTGGTGGGAGCTGGTGGGGGGGTGGGGTGGAGAGAATCCTCATCTCTGGTTTTGGATGAATGTAGATCAAAGGAATGCCCCATAGCTGGGATAGTATTTCTGGGGCCTTGTGTGTGTGTGTGTGTGTGTGGTGGGGGGAGTGCCAGGTATTACACAGACATCATCTTATATAACTCTCACAGCAAACCTATGGAGTGAGCAGGGTGAGCATTTTATATGCTTCTCCCCCAAAAAATAGCCAGCCACTTCCTGTACTTCAGTGCCATGCACCTCATTTCTGCTCAGCTGCCATTTCCTCTCTGAGGGATACTTCTACCTTCCAGCTCATTTTTGGAGCTGAGAGGACCAATGGATGGGAAATGAAGAAGCTAGCAAGCTCAAGTTACCAGCTTTGCCTCTGTCCCCATTTACCTTTGCATGAGTCATTCACCTTGATGACTCAGGTATACCCCTGAGAGCGATTTTTCTAGAAACCCAGGACTATGGGAAAAATTATTTTCACACCAAGAAAGAATACTAGATAATTTGTGTCAATAGCAGGAGGAGACTTGATCCCTTGTCTCTGCCTTTACCTCATGACAGCCTACTTGGCCCACTCAAAAGAAGGGTTCTCCGAGTTCACACTCCCTTTAAGGGAGGCTCTTCCCCTCTAGCTATAATCTTGGGACCCAGCCCTGCCCTTTAATTCCCTTCTGCTCCCCCTCCTAGGGAGTCATCAGCAATCTCACCTTCAGGAGTAGACTGTATAGTTTCTGGCAAACTACAAATTCACAGCCTAGCTACAGAACCCAGCCCCTCTCCACCTTGCTCCAGAGAAATCTGGTTTTTCTTCCTAATTCATCTGTTTCTATACATCCAGTCCAGGCAATACACACATCAATTCAACAAACATTAATTAAGTTCAAGGCACAGTGTCAGGTACTGGGAATATATAGACAAAAATCAAAACTCTTCTTGTCCTTGAGGAGCTTACATTATACCAGGGGGCTACAACTTGTGACAGATAAACATGAAGTCATTTCAAGGTGGGAGACAGCATTGATACACTGTGGGGCCATAGGAAAGGCTTGAAGTAGGAGGTAGAAACTTGATTCAATAATCTCGAAAGAAGCCAAAATACAGCTTCCATCCTTAAGATTTGGGGAAATCACAGGTAAGATTTCTCTTTTCAGTTGAGAAATTCATAATGGCAGTGAATAACTACACTAAATTTAAGCTTCCAGGGTGCTGTGTATTTATGTACTGGGGGATGGGAGTGTTCTTTTTACATATTAATTTTGAATGTCCACTCAACTTATATTTCTTTCTTCTGATCATCATCCGTGAAGAGCACCACAGGACTTAAAATCAGGAGACCTGAGTTCAAATCCCAGTTCTAACATTTATCAGCTGTGAATTAACCTTTCTGAATCTCAGTTTCTTCATTTTTTTTTTAAGCAATTGGGGTTAAGTAACTTGCTCAAGGTTACATGGCTAGGTGTTTCTGGGTGGGTGCTAAGTGTCTGAGCCCAGATTCAATCCCCCGGTCATCCTGACACTGGGGCCAGTGCTCTTACTCACTGTGCTACCTGGCTGCCCCAGTTTCTTCATTTTTTAAACAGTAATAACAGTTCTTGCCACACTTAATGTAATTCATAGAGTTATTATGAGGTGATCACTTTGTAAAGTTTAATGTATTTTAGAAATTTGAGCTTTTTTTTTTTGATTGGGACTCCCCGATCAAATTAGGGCTTTTTGTTCTGTTTCTTCTGGGTCAGCCGAGGGGAAAGTAGAATGGAAGTGGGAGGTGAATGGAGCCAGGATCTAATCATGCCTCTGCTGTTGAAATGTTGCATACCTTTTACCTTTCACACCTTAATTTCCCTGACTATCTCATGAAGATATCTTTTTTCTGTTGTTTTCTTTAAAAAACGTATTTATTATTAATTTATGGAGTAAAACAAGCATTTACATAACAGTATAATTAAAAAATATGATTGCACATGCAAATATATTATGTATAACTTTCTATTCCTTTTAAATATATCAGTATTCTGAGCAAATGATCACCCAATCTTTACTTGAAGACATTTAGTGAGGTGAGCCCACTACTACTTTGGTAAATGTTAAGAAATTCAAATGCTATTCATTTCTTTCTTTCTTTCTTTCTTTCTTTCTTTCTTTCTTTCTTTCTTTCTTTCTTTCTTTCTTTCTTTCTTTCTTTCTTTCTTTCTTTCTTTCTTTCTTTCTCTCTCTTTCTTTTTTTCTCTCTTTCTCTCTTTGTCTCTCTTTCTCTTTCTCTCTCTCTTTCTCTCTTTCTCTCTCTCTTTCTTTCTCTCTTTTTCTCTCTCTCTCTTTCTTTCTTTCTTTCTCTTTCTTTCTTTCTCTCTCTCTCTTTCTCTCTCTTTCTTTCTCTCTCTCTCTCTCTTTGTCTCTCTCTCTTTGTCTCTCTCTTTCTCTCTTTCTCTCTCTCTTTCTCTCTCTCTTTCTTTCTTTCTTTCTTTCTTTCTTTCTTTCTTTCTTTCTTTCTTTCTTTCTTTCTTTCTTTCTTTCTTTCTTCCTTCCTTCCTTCCTTCCTTCCTTCCTTCCTTCCTTCCTTCCTTCCTTCCTTCCTTCCATTCTTTTTTTGCTTTTTGGAGGGGGGAAGGCAGGGCATTTGGGGTTAAATGACTTGCCCAAGGTCACATGGCTCGTAAATGTTGTGTCAAACTGGTGTTCATTTCTACTTTTTTATTTATTTATTTATTTTTGCCTCTGTTAAGATGGTAAACTGCTTGAGAGCAGGGACTTCATCTCGCTCTCTAGTTATTTTTTTCTTCATAAAAATAAACAAATAAATAAATGAAATAAAGACAAAACCAGGTCTCCCTCCCTCCCCCATTTCTCTGCAACTGATCTCAAGGCTTTTCATAGCAGGCATCGGAAGTATTTATTATATGTTTGTTGAGTAGAAATGAATTAAATTAAAATGTTCCCACCTGTTCCTCATTTGAGTTAGAACTTAATCATAGGTATCTGACTCACCTCTTTGACTCATACTTTTCACTTCATGTTTGCACATCTCCCCCTCTCTCCTGCTGGAGAAATCTAAAACTCTCTGTCACCCACTATGTAGCTGACAAACCCTGGGACATCCCCCAAGCAACATTTGCAGGCCCTTTCCCTGGAAGAAATTCACTGAATAAAGCAAAAAGGGTTATAGAGAGCAAAAACCACAGAAGAGAGGATTGTTGATCAATTCCTTCCCTACTATTCCTGGAACAGGGAAAATACAACAATAATAATAATTTCACATGTCTATTATTTTTTAAAGATTTAGAAAGTATTCTTTACAATGCCCCTGTGACATTGGTTGTCTCAACTTGACAAATCAGGAAAATTAACCTTATGGTGTGTAAGTGATTTGTTCATGTTGTTATAGTTACTAAGTTGTAAAGCCAGTACTCAAGTTCAGATCTCCTACTCCCAAGTGCAAGACACATTTCACTATATGAGAACTGAGTCCACATAATACTATAATGATGATAATGACTTCTACAACTAATGTTAATTGCCAGGACATGGTAGAAACTGTGTGATTTATCACTGCAAGTTGCAAAAACAATGGCACCTAAACAAAACAAAACAAAACAAAAAACCATGACCAAGTGCCCAGAACTATAAACCACAAACTCATTACTCTTGTTAAACAAATCACTATCCCACAAATATGAAACTCAGAACGCCCTTTAGAATTAAGCAACTGGGATAGAAAGAGAGCATTATCACAGATCAAAATCTATCACTCTTAATCACAGGAGCATAATACTGACCCACAAAAAATTAAGAACAATATGCTTAATAGAAGTACCATACCAAACAGTCATAAACTGCAGATCACATGGAATAAAAAGCCCTCAGAATGTAGAGAGAACTAGCAGAAGAAATCAAACCTGAGGGGGAACAAGAAGAAGCACATGTCATACCTCTTGTCCTTCCTATTCTTGGAGTGGTCCCAAGAATGCTTTCAGTGAGTATACTAAAGATGGTCTCAATATTATTAAATTTCAAAGAATCAATAACCAAATCTACCTATGCAAAGGCTTGCCAAACACAAAGCATAAAAGAAAAATAACAGGATAGTGACTTGTCAGTAGAGTTTCTGTCTGGACTCCATTGAACGTAAAAGATTAGAACTAAAGGATGATGATGATGATGGTGGTAATGATGATCATGATAATGATGACTATGATGATGATAAATCTACTTATCTACTTGCATGATAGTTCATGTTCACACTAGAGATAAAAGAATAATGAAATAGTAGTATGTCCCAGGACTTTTTTTTTTAACACATTATTTACATGCATCCTGAGCTTAACACATGCCAAATAAAAAGGCATTTTCACATACAATGTAGAGCAGAAAAAGGGGATTGCAGGTGAAACTTCGGATCCCTGTTATAGAGACCTTGCTTTTCCTTTTAAGTATATAATGAATTCAGCTTTCAAAGGCATTGTGCTCCTCTATTATTTCCCTCTAGTCTTCTTTCTGCTCTCTTCTATGCAGTTAGGGAGAAATGCTTTGATGACCCTTCCTTCCTTCCTCCCTCCCTTCCTTCCTCCCTTCCTTCCTTCCTTCCTTCCTTCCTTCCTTCCTTCCTTCCTTCCTTCCTTCCTTCCTTCCTTCCTTCCTTCCTTCCTTCCTTCCTTCCTTCCATCCTTCTTTCCTCCCTCCCTCCCTGTCTCTCTCTCTCTCTCTCTCTCTCTCTCTCTCTCTCCCTCTCCC
>NW_027187280.1:4696687-4707559 GCF_028583685.1 Petaurus breviceps papuanus | reverse complement strand
TCTCTCTCTCTCTCTCTCTCTCTCTCTCTCTCTCTCTCTCTCTCTTTCTCTCCTTCCTTCCTTCCTTTTTTTTTTATCTTATAACCCTGTTGCTCTTGGGGACAGGGGATTACCTTTAACAAATACAAATAGTCAAGCAAGGCAAGCTTACACATTCACTCTGTCCAAAAAATGTAGATCTTATCCTATACTTCAAGTCCATCACCCTTCTGTTATGTTTCCTCATCAGTCCTTTGGAATCATGATTTGCTATTACATTGACCAGAGTTCACTTAAAGTTAATTTTTAGTGTTATTGTTATTTTATAGTGTTACTGTTGTTGTATAAATTATACTGTTATTGTTATAGTATAAATTGTTCTCCTAGTTCTGTTCACTTTATTCTGCATCAGTTCATAGGAGTTTTCTCAGATTTCTTTAAATGATTCCCTTAATAATTTCTTACAGTTAATTTATTTAACCATTCCCCAATTGATAAGTATGCCTTTAGCTTCCATTTCTTTGTTATAATAGAAAGAACTGCTATAAATATTTTTTGCACATATCAGTCCTGGTATAAATCTAACCTGGTCATTATATAATCTTTTTTTTTTTAACATATTGTAATCTTTTTGTTAATGTCTCATTCAATATTATTGTGTGTTATATTCATTAAAGATATTGTTTTACATATTTCTCTGCTTTGTTTCTTCCTAGTTTAGGTATTGAGACCATATTTTATCCTAGAAGGAATTTGGTAGGATCTCTTCTTTTCATTTTTTTTCTATGTAATATTAGAATTCTTTTTTCTTTGAAAGTTTGATATAATTCATTTTTAAATTAATTTGGTCCTTTTTTTCTTTTTGGAATTCATTTGTTACTTGTTTAATTTGTTTTGCTGATATTGTCTTATTTCTATAGTTTTTATTTCATTAACCTGAGTATTTATACAAATAATTGTTTTATTTTTTTCAATATTTTAATTTTTATCTAAAGTTTTGAGTTCCAAATTCTATCTCTCCTTCTCCTCCCACCTCCCTGATATGGTAAACAATAAAATATAGGTTATACATGTGCAAATATATAAAACATTTTCATATTAGTCACTTTGTATAAGAATCAAACAAAAGAAAAAAAGAAAGAAAAAGTGAAAAATAGCATACTTCAGTCTGTATTCAAACAATATCACTTCTTTTGCTGGAGGTAGATAGTATGCTTCCTCAATAGTCCTTTGGATCCAATTGTCTTGGATCATAGTATTGCTGAGAATAGCTAAGTCATTCACAGCTGATCACCTTCTAATATTGCTATTACTGTCTACAATGTTCTCCTGGTTCTGTTCACTTCACTATGCATCAGTTTATGTAAGTCTTTCCAGGTTTTTCTGAAACCATACTGCTTCTCATTTCTTTTGCTTTCTTTTCTTTTCTTTTTCTTTTCTTGCCTTTTTGGAAGGATGAAGGCAGGGCAATTAGGGTTAAGCGACTTGCCCAAGGTCACATAACTAGTAAGTGTTAAGTGTCTGAGGTCGGATTTGAACTCAGGTCCTTCTGTTTCCAGGTCCAGTGGTCTATTCACTGTGTCACCTATCTGCCCCTCCTTCTCATTTCTTACAGTCCAATAATATTCCATTGCAATCATATACCACAGCTTGTTTAGCCATTCCCCAATTGATGGGCATCCCTTTGATTAAATTCTTAGCTAGTAAAAAACAAAAACCTGCTATAAATATTTTTGTACAAATAGGGCCTCCCTCCCCTCTTTTTTGGATCTGTCTTTAGGATATAGACCTAGCAGTGGTATTACTGGATAAAAGGTATTCACAGTTTTATAGCCCTTTGGGGCTTTACAGAATAGTTGGATCAGTTCACAATTCCACTAACAGTGAATTAGTGTCCTAGTTTTCTCACATCACTTCCAACATCCAACATTTTCCCTTTTTTTTTTTTTTTGCCATATTAGCCAATCTGATACCTGTGAGGTGGTACCTCAGAGTTGTTTTAATTTGTATTTCTCTAATCTAGAGTGACTTAGAGCCTTTTTCAATATGTCTAGAGAGAGCTTTTATTTCTTTGTCTAAAAACTGCCTTTGATTATTTATCAGTTGGGGAATTACTTATACTTTTATTGATTTGACTCAGTTTTCTATGTATTTGAGAAATGAGGCCTTTATCAGAGATACTTATTGCAAAATTTCTCCCCAGTTTTCTGCTTTCCTTATAATATGGGTTGCATTGGTTTAGTTTGTGCAAAAATGTTTTAATTTTATATAATCAAACTTATCTATTTTATATTTTGTTATGCCATCTATATTTCCTTTGGTCCTAAATTCTTCCATTATCCATAAATCTGACAAACTATTCCATGCTGTCTCAATTTGCTCATAGTATCACCTTTTATGTGTAAATGATGTACCCATTTTGACCTTACTTTGGTATACAGTGTGGGATGTTGGTCTATACCTAGTTTCTGCCATAATGTTTTCCAGTTTCCCAGCAGTTTTTATTAAATAATGAGTTTTTGTTCCAAAAGCTTGGATCTTTGGGTTCATCATATGCTAGATTACTACAATCATTTATTGTAATGTAATTTGTATCTAATTTATTCCACTGATCCACCACTCTATTTCTTAGCCAGTAACAAATTGTTTTGATAATTACTGCATTATAATACAAGTTTGATATCTGGTATAGCTGGACCACCTTCTTTCTCATTTTTTAATTAATTACCTAATATCCTTGAGCTTTTGTTCTTCCAGGTGAATTTTGTTATTATTTTCTTAGCTCTATAGAATGATTTTTGATAGTTTGATTGGTATGGGATTGAAAAAAAGAGTATTTTATATATTTTGAAAATATTCATCAATTACATGAAAATTCTCATCTTTTTTTGGCATGTAACTGACAGCTTTGTTGATTTCTTCTTTGTTGTGATATTCTCTTTTTTCATTAAAAAACTTTTGACTAGATAACAGTGATTTTGTTAGTTTGTTAAAAAAAACTAACTTCTCATTTTATTTATCAATGCAATTCTTATTTTCTTTCAGTTTTATTAATCTCTTCATTTATTTGAGGAGTACCTAATTTACTATGTAATTGGAATTGTTTTTCTTTCTTTTCTATTTTTTTGTTTCCCAAATTGTTGAGTTATACTTCCTCTCTTTTACAGATGATACAATATAAAGACATATTTTGCCCCTCTTTTTTGTAATAAAAAGGTAATGAAATAAGAATTTACTTAACATTAGTGATTCTAATTGAAGCAATTTTTTTCTATTCTTCTCTTCCTGTCACCTAGTCTTTAACTCAGTTTTACTCTTGCTTTCTGTCCTTTTAATCTTCTTTTTATCTCTCACCCTCTTATGTTCCTTTCTTTTACTTATGATTATTTCCTATTGATCCAGCCCTCCACCTCATACACTTCTCTCTCCTCTCCTTTCCTATTTCCCAGTTGCATTTAATGTATTTTTACTCATTATTCTGTGTGTTTGTTCATCCTTCCCTTATGTTGTTCAGATGAAGGTAAGGTTCATGTGTTGTCTGTCCCCTCTACATCATATCCTCCCTGTTTGTGTAGTCTTCTTCTAGCACATAGTGTTTGTAATAGGGTTCTGTTCCATGTGAAGACCTCATCAATTTATTAACATGGTCATCCATGTGCAAGACTGGAACAAACATGGGCATTCTTTATTGAACTGATGTTATTGGGTGTCTTTTCATATTAGTTGTGTATCTGGAATGGTGTGTCTTTGAAATGGCCTGAGTTAGTACTAGCTTTAGCTTTGCCGAGTTCCTCTTGGGGGAATGTGAAGTGATTTCCTCACTCATGACTAGTGAGACCATATGGTTAAGGAAGGGAGGGTCATCTTAAGATCTCCTTCTCCCTCTTTCCTCTGAAGAAATATGACCCCAAGAAATGTCCTTGGGTCTTTGTCTTTTCATCCAGTCTTTTATATTCTAGATGCAGGGAGTGAAATCTCTAATCTGATCTGGGAGTATAAAACACAGTGATCTGGGGGTCTAACAATCTAGACTGGGTATTGCAGCCAGACTATCATGGATGTCTTGAAGTTTAAAGGCCCCCAAACTCCAGCTCAGCAGAAGCCAAAAGTGAAGAAGACTTTGAATGTGAACTTGGTGGGAATAGCACCTAACTTAATCCCCCTTTCCATTCTTTACCAGAGACCAAGGTGTTAGAGGGGAGATTATGCCTCTGAGGTGTTGGGGAAAAGCTATATCTGTGAAGTAAAAATCCCTGTATAAAAGCTAATTGATGCTAAATAGCTAAATGGAAATGGAGTGCTAGTCACTAGATCCCTAAAATGGAGGAACAAAGCTTGTGGGAGGCTCAAGATGATGACAGAGAAATGAGACTTTTCATCCCCTCAGGGATACCTGAGAATCTTTAGGACAGAGAGAGGCAGAACAAGCCTATCCTTGAGGGTGCAAAATCAATTATGTTCCTTCCCCTTTACTTGCCCCCTTTTTCCCTCAATATTCCCTTTTCCCCTCCTTTTCTTAAGGTTCATCTGTTTGTCTTATTTAACTCCTTCTATGGTTCTTGAAGACCTTAGGGTTCTAAAAGGTCATTAGTTTCTTCTATTGGAATATAAACATGTCATCACCCTATAGTCCTTTCCAAGTGCTCAAATGTATTTATCTTTCTAGTTTTCTCTTGACATCTGTATTTGCATTTCAAAGCTTCTATTCAGCTCTGATCTCTTCATCAGAAACACTTGAAAGCCTTCTCCACCTCCATCCCAGAGGCCTTCACCTTCTGGCACTGGTTCAACCCCTATGGCATTGTCATTTGATTGGTGAGATCCTCCCTGAAACCCATTTGAGGAAACACCCACAACAGCCATGCTTACTTCAAATTTAGGCAAACCCATGACTGCCCAGATAAATTCACTACCTTGTCCCTCTTCCCATCTTACCACTTCTCCCAAATTTTTATCTTCCTTTTATGTGTTTTCATCTCCTACTAGAAGGAAACTTCTTGTGGTTAGGGATTGACTTTTTTGTTTGTACTTGTATTTTCAATGTTTAATACAGGACCTAGAACATTTTAAGTACTTAAGAAACCTTTGTCAATCAATCAGTCAGTCTCTTTCTTCTTCCATCTCTGTCTCTCTGTCTCTCTCTCCTCTCTCTTTCCCTCCCTCCCTCTCATCTATTCCACAGAAAATCAATCTGCCCCCTTTAGGATTGCATTTGGTTTGGTAGGGTAAGTTATTCTTGTTTGCAAGCTTTTATCTTTTCTGTTTTGGAATATTATATTGCAAGACAAATTCTAGTTATCCTGACTGTGGTTACTTGGTACTTGAACTCTTTCTTTCTGGCTATTTATAGTATTTTTTTCTCCTTTAATCAGAAAGCTTTGAGTTTTGTTTATGACATTTGGGGGAATTTTCGTTTTGGAGTTTCTTTGGATGCTAAGGTGCACAATGGATTCCTTCTATGTTCATATTTCCTCCAGTTCAAATAGATTTGAGTAGTTTTCATTTTTGAAGTCTTGAAACATGATATCTTAGCTTTTTCTTTGACCATAGTTTTCAAGTAGTCTGATAATTCTTAGATTATTTCTTAATAATGTTTTTATAGATAAATTTTCAATAGTAATTAGCTTATATTTTCTTCTTTTTTTTCAATATCCATTTTGTTGTAGTCATTGATTTCTGTCTGGTCCATTTTAATTTTCTTTTTTCCTTCCCCTTCCCCCCTTCCCCTTCCCTTCTCTTTTTGCATGGGGGAAGGTAGGGCAATCGGGGTTAAGTGACTTGCCCAAGGTCACATGGCTAGTAAGTGTTAAGTGTCTGAGTCCAGATTTGAACTCAGGTCCTCTTGACTCCAGGGCTGGTGCTGTATTCAATGTGCCACCTAGCCACCTCCATTCTAATTTTCAAAGAGTTTGTTTCATGGGAAAGGTTTACCACCTTCCTTTCTATTCCTTCTGCCAAGTATTTCCTCCATAATTTGAATAAATTTATTATCTCTGGCTGAATTTCTTCCAGGTATTCATGTTGTCCTCATGATCAAGGCATTTTCTTTGGAGAGGCTCTGCTTGTAGTTGTTGTGGTATTATTTCTTTTGGGTTTTCACTTTTGGAACACTGCTGACTCATAATATTTCTCCACATTGTTTGATGTCTTCTGTTTATTCATATCTCAACTTTCAGTCCTTGATTTGGGATTTAGTACAAGGGCCAGGCTCTATCTCATCCCACTCTTGGATGGGGCACCTTGGCTTTGTTAGATCCATATCTTCATTTTCTGCAAACTTTCACTTCCATTGCTGTGTTTATACTCAGAGAGCCATTAGGCTTCAACAGTTCTGACCAAAGCTCCCTGGTTGGTTGTCCCTGGTCAAGATACTGGGTGCTCTCTTCACTTTGAAGTTTCCATGATGAAAGAATTGTCTTCTGGAGATTCCCTGGTCAGGGTAATGTTGTGGTATTCTATCAACCTCGTCCTTGGGTTTTTCCAATCAGGTCTGTGCCCCTTGGGTCCACCCCCCAGTCAAGGCATTTTTGGGGTCTATTTCATTTCTCTCCCAAGATTCTGAGGCCAAGGTGTTACTTCTTTTGCCTTTCTTTGTTACTTTCTTGCCTCACTGGGCAACCCTCTCTGGAGGAGGAAAAAAAACAGTTTTGAGGAATTTGAACTCTAGCCATCTAAATTAGAGTCATATATGGAAGAAAAACTTTTCTTCTGAGAGGGAATTAATTGCTCCTTGCTTTTAGGTGGGAGAATGAATGTCTCTCTTCTCCTATTATCCCATCAATTATACCTTCTTATAGCAGATCTACTTGTCCAGTAGAAAATATACCAGCAGGAAAAAGACTCTGGTGAACAACAGAACAACGTGGCCAACAAAGAACCTGTGCCTGGAGGGGGAAAGAGGTGCAACATAAAGACACTAAGAAAAAAAAGAAGAGAAAGGACATTGGGGTCCTGCTTCAGTGGAAGTATCAGTTATCTTGGCCACACGTGTTCCCCAAGTTTGTATCCTTCTACTACTAACCTCTATGCTCATTCACACTCTTTGCATTGATATATTCCTGAGACAGTATACCCTAGGCTTATGGGGTTATGTTTGGTAGATACAATTCTTATTATGCCCAAGAGAGGTGATATGTGGTGGTGCATAGAGCATAAGACATGTTGTTAGGATGGCCCAGTTTTGAGTCATGCCTCAGAAATTTACTCGCTGTGTGGCCCTAAGCAAGTCATTTAATTTTTTTATGCCTTAATTTCCCCTTCAAAGTAATAGAATGAATGGCCTCCAAGTTTTCTTTCAGCTCTAAATCTATGACTCATGACCTATGATACTATTTCAGTAAATGCCTCTGCTTTGAGCTAAATGTATGCCCTGGCTAGTTATGAAGGATCAGTATATCAATGGGGACTCATGAGCTATAGTTTTAGGACCACAGGTCAAGAGTTATGTAAATACTGATTGTCAGTCATTCAGGTGTTCAAGATAGTATGTTAAGAGTGTCAGAACAATTTTGCCAGTGCACAGATATATATGATTAGGACAAATGGCAGAGGTAGTACTCTTGTAGCCAGAAGAAACACATTTATAGACTTAGCGTGTTTCAGCATGCCATGAAAACCAAGTTTCATCAATGTCTATGCAGTATCAAGATGTATATTGATAAATGATGCTTTGCATGTTCAACTGATATATACTTCTGTGACATACGTTTTAGAATATGCTGTTACGCATATATTATTGCATTAATGCATTTGCTATATTTCCATATATTTGTTTACTGTATACTGCACTGTTATTAGCGATTACATTTTCCAGGGTAAGTGCCATCCAGAATTCCACAGGCTACGGTGGGTGTGGACTCTCATAGAAGACTGGTTTTATGGATTGTCCAAGCACTGTGCCACAGGGACTTCTACGAGACTTTTTAGTATAAGCCACTGAGGGAAGGCACAGAAAAAGGCAATGGTGAGCATAGCCAAGTCAGTGCAGATCTATTCACAATTGGGAATATGGGCATATGTGCCAAACGAATGCCAATTGACTTCCTGGGGATAGCAACTGTTTAACTGGGGGGAGAGTAATGAATGTTGAGAAGAAATGATCAGGGGATCCCCAATAAATTAATTTTTTCCTGGCCCCTTTGATAAAATCAAAGGGTCAAGGGGGTGGCTAGGTGGCACAGTGACTAGAGCACCGGCCCCAGAGTCAGGAGGACCTGAGTTTGGATCCGGCCTCAGACACAATACACACACACACACACACACACACACACACACTAGCTGTGAGATGTTGGGCAAGTTACTTAACTCCAATTGCCCTCCAAAAAAAAGCAAAAAAAAAAAAACCCCAACATGGGGTGGCTAGGTGGTGCAGTGAATAGAGCACTGGCCCTGGAGTCAGGAGGACCTGAATTCAAATCCGGCTTCAGACACTTAACACAAAAACTAGTTATGTGACCTTGGGCAAGTTGCTTGAAAGTCCTCTATTACATTGAATTACCATATTTTCCCCTGAAACATGATACTCAGTTTTGCATGAATCGGGCGAGGTGGAAGCCAAAGCCCTGAGGAAGACCTGTTTCTATTGTGCCATCTTGACTCTGCCCCCCTTCAATGTGATATTGAATAAGAAGTGAATGTGGAGTCAGAAAACCTGAGGAAGGTGGTCAAGCTAATGAGGAGACTCAAAGTCAAGTCATATGATGAACAGTTAATGAAAAAGTGGGTGTTTAGCCTGGAGAAAAGAGGATGTGATGGGGACATGATGTCTGTCTTCTCATATCTTAAGGACAGGCATGTGGAAGAGAGAGTAAGCTTTACTGGACTCCAGAAGTCAGGACTAGAAGCAAAGGGTTGTTAGGAAGGACTTCCTCACACCCAGAAGTATTTGAAAATGGAAGAGGCTGCTTTATGAAGTCACCAGTTTCCCCTCAAAGGGAAGTATTCAAGAAGAGTTAGGTGACCACTATCAGGAGCAAAAAATGGGATTCCTACAAGGAGTGAAGAGTTGGTCCAGAGTAAAAAAACACATTAAAAAAAATTAAATTCATATTAAATTTAAAATTAGTTCATATATAGTAGCTCAGAAGGATCTTGTAGATTGACTTATAGATTGTCATCTACAAGTCAATCTACAAGATTCTTCTGAGCTAATGTTTATGAACTAATTCATTTGATAAGCATTTGTTAAATGCCTACGATGTGTCAGACACTATGCTAAACATTGGGCATAGGAACATAAAATAGAGATAGCCTATGTCCTCAAGAATGTTTCCTCTATTGGAGTAGGGGAGATAACAAGGTAAATAAATACAAAATATGTAAATGTAAAATAGATTCGAAGTAATTTTGAGGGGTGTGCTGCTAATAACTGGGGAGATTCAGAAAGGCCTCATGTAGCAGATAACACTTATTGTTTGTTCTTTGTTCTTGAAGAAGGCCCAGACCTCAGGGAGGTGATACCATGACATGCAAGTGAATTAGATTTAAGTAAGGGAGGGCTGTGCAAAGTCACCTGCCTCACTTTTTCCTTTGGAGTCATCTGGGTCTTGGGTATGGGTACAGCCTTGGGACAAGCTACCTGTGGTCCTTTGCCTTTATCAGATATCCCAAAGGACAATGCAGAGGCAGATGGTGGACACAGACAATGTAGATTTGTGGCATATTCTTAACAGTGAGTTTGACTTAAGTGGTACAAGAGATGTGTAATTAGAAAAGGGATCAATGAGTGATATTATATATGCTTAAAAGAGACTTCCCATTTGAACTTAACACTTCTAAGGAGAGGTTGGCTTCCTTCTGTCCTCTCAGAGTATATTGGGAGGATTTTACCTCTGTGTTAATTGGTGCTAGCATGGACTTTATTATCATTTTTTGGTACCAATCATAAGCTAACCTGGTGAAATTCCTCTTTTTCCAGAAGCTGCCTCTTTATACATACTATCTTCACTTCTTGGCCAAAAAACCCCAATCATTCTCTATTAGGTCCACCTTCTGTAATGATGATACTTGGAAATTGAAAGGGATTTCTACACCACAGATGAGGTAAGATATTCCCCTCTCCCTATCTGTCCAAGAGCACTGCTCTCAAGAGCCTGTACCCAAGGACAACTGCCCTCAACCTCCTGAGGCCCTTGAATCTGCTCACAACCAGGTTTGGCAATTCCCTTTGTACCTTTGGAATGTGGCACAAAGTTTGAGGGCCTTACCAGATCATCCTGGAACAGAGCCTTCTGGCAGGTAGCCCACTGACCCTGACTCTACATCCTTCTGGACTTTCAAGGAAAGAGTCCAGAATTTCACAACTAGGCGTCTAGACAAGAAAAAGCCATTTGCTCAATGCCAGTGTGTGCTTATAAAGAGTGCCAGACTCTGAGACCTTCTTTTTTACTTCCATGGAGTGACAGAGGCCACATTTCACAACTTGAGGCAATGCTAGTGTAATTCAAGATTTTTGACAGTTAAATCTTTCCCTTTTTTAAAGGGCAGTTTTAGCTGAAGTGATGGTTTGTTCTTGTGACATTTTTCTTCAACCATTACTAGAAACTAATACTTGAAGAATGAGCTCTGCTCTCATATAGAAATTGTTCTGAGAATGAACTATACCAAATTCATTTCAGTTCAACTCAGTGACATGTAATTCAATTCAGTTCAGTTCTGGTTAGGGCAATTCAATTCAATTCACTTCCATGCAATGCAATAGATTCAGTTCAGTTTGGTTCAATTCAATTCTCTATAGCTCATTTCAACATTTTTTTTTCAGTTTCATTAAAATCAAATCAATTCAGTTTAATTTAATTCCATTAAATTTATATCTTTTCCATCCCATCCCATCCCACCCCATCCCATCCCACCTCCCATCCCACCCCATTCTACATCCCATCCCATCCTATCCCA
>NW_027187280.1:4672903-4696677 GCF_028583685.1 Petaurus breviceps papuanus | reverse complement strand
CCACCTCCCATCCCACCCCATTCTACATCCCATCCCATCCTATCCCACATCCCACCCCATCCCACATCCCATCCCACCCCATCCCACATCCTATCCCATCCCATCCCATCCCATCCTGTTCCATGTAACTCGGTTCAGTTCCATTTCATTCCATTGAATTAGGTTCAGTTGAATTCAATTTAAATGGAACTGATACTTCATGCTTGATAATGTGCTAAGGGTAAGGATAGAGCTTGATATTGTGGTAAGTAAGAGTAGAGAGAAAGAGAAAAAAGAAAGGTAGAATGGTATAGTAGAAGCAACATTAGACTTTATGAACCCAGAAGACCTGGGTTCATGTTAGAGGTAGATAGGTGGTTCAGGGGGTAGAGCACAAGGCCTGGAGTCAGGAAGTTCAAATTAGTGAGTTAGTAATTTCTGGTATTTCCCATAATTGCTTCCATAAAGAACAGGTCTCAATTTACTTCAATACAATTAATATTTATAATGGGCTTACTATGTGCAAAGCACTATGCTGGGTCCTGGATATAGTTTCAAAGGAAAATAAAACAAAATTGTTTGTGCCTTCAAGAAGCTTACATTTTATTGGTATGAAACTAACATGCCTACACACAGTATGAGATGGGATTGTGAACTAACAGTCTGGTCAAGCAAGGTCTCATAAAGGGGACAGCACCTGAACTGCCCCTTAGAAAAAGGGTTCACAACAAATCGATAATGATAGTAAATACGACATCAAGCAATAGCTTAAATAAAGCTTCCTGAATTGTCTCTTTGGGTCAGGGCAGATAGTAGTTCCTCTTCTGTTCCTCATTATTTGGCTTCACTATTTGACTGAAGCTCCCGGAAGCTGACTTTTTTTTTTTTAAGGGCTCTACAAAACAAGTCAGAAAAGTTTATTTGTTTTTGGTGGTGGTGGAAGGTGAGAAAGGGGTATTGTTTTAGGCCCCATGGAGAAAGTCTGGATTCAATCATGCACCCGTGGTCCCAAGATCCTAAGGGGAATAGCATGGAAAACTAGACTTGAGTCCTGACCGCTAAATTATTAGATGGGTAATCTTGGGCATCTCTCTTGGTCTCAGATTCCTCATTGGTAGAATGAGGCAGCTGGGCTAAAAGATTTCTACTCTTGACATTCTGTAGCTTAGAGTAGGCAGGTGGTGGGGGGATGTAACACGCAAAATAAACAGGTACCTAACAATACGTAGTAAGGAGAGGAAAGCTGGGGGCATGCTTACTTTCCCCCTCCTTCTTTACTTTATCCTCCAAGCTGAGGCATCCCTGGGCTGTTTGTCAAAGGGCTCTCTGCCCTTTGTTTGAGGAAGGTTAAGGAGCAGTGAGAGCTTCCATAGGTAGTAACGTGAATGTCAGCCCTTGAGATGACAGCAACAAAACCCCTTTCAGTTATGCTCTGGAATAAATGCCAAGTTTTCGTTCTGCTTTTCCTCACCTGCCCCTGCTGTTGCACCTTCTGAAGACACATTAGTACAGACGTACTACTCTTGCTGCCCTGTAGCCAGCCTGTTCTGGCTGTGCTTTTATTTATTTATTTGCTTTTTGTCGGGGGGAAGGTAGGGCAATTGGGGTTAAGTGATATGCCCAAGGTCACATAGCTAGTAAGTATTAAGGGTCTGAGGCCTGATTTGAACCCAGGTCCTCCTGATTCCAGGGCTGGTGCTCCTTAGCCACCCCTCTGGCTGTGCTTTTAAGAGACATCTCTATGCTGCTGAGAAAGGCACTGAAGGAAGAGGAGCAGGACAGGGTTTGAACCCTGCCTCTGATATCTCATGGCTGTGACCGTGGGCACAGTCTGCCGGGGTCTGGCAGGATGGAGTGTCCTTTCCCCACTCCCTGGTCCCATGTGCAGATGGAAACTAGAAGCACAACCAGAACTTCCCTGGAAGGTCAGGTTTCCTCTCTAGTGCCTTCCTACCAAGTACAAGGAAGAGTGCTCCAGGGTGAGGGTCTCATGTTCTGGGACTGCTAAGGTCCTCTGTAACATCGCAACTGCAATGGGGTGGGTGAGTCTCTGCATGCTGCTCTCCCCTATTCCATCCCTCCCAATTCATCCTTTCCCTCTTTTGTGAATTTTGTGTAGAAGAAATAAATAGCTGCCCTTTTCATTGTACATTGATAACCTTTGAACTCCCATCCTTGGGAAGACCCCAGACATGAGCCAAAACCTAAACTTTATGTACTTTTCTCCTAGGTCTAGGGAATGGAATTGTAAATAGCCAAAGAATGAGAGGATAAGGAGCCTGCCCCTTCTTTTAGGTGAACAAAGCTCCCTCAGGACTGAATCCAGAGGAAATCCTTGGGCAGAGAGCTGAGAGGAGCTCCTTAGCAGAGGAGGGGCACAGAACCATTCTACATTAGTGCAGATATATTTAAACTTAACAACAGTTCTTGGGATTATATTAGTTAGAACTCTGTGTGGGCATATCACTTTTCCTTTCTGTACCTCAGTTTCCTTGATTATAAAATAAAGTTAATAATTCTTCCTACTTTACAGGATTGCTGTAAGGAAAGAGTTTTCTAAACCTTAAAGTGATCTAGAAACAGGAGATGTTTTGATATCATATGGTTTTTAGACTATGATCTGATCCTTTCTTGAACAATACCCTCAGCTCTGGGAAATGGTCACAGGAAATCTAGCCCCATGCTGGCACCTGACTTTCCAGGAGGTCCCCAAACTAAAGATGGGACCCATGTTCACTTTCCTGCCCAGCCCTGGAGCTGGCAGAGAAGGGAAAGAGATGAAAAATATTCCCCGTTTTATCCTTCCCTGAGCATTTAAAAAGCAGTAATAAATAGATGATAGCCTTGGAGGTGTGATTTATTTGTTTTATGAATCACAGAGGAGCCCATAACTCATGGGAGATTAAGGCTGAAGTAAGTTGTATGACTCTTGCATTACAAGTTGAGATTAATGTCTTATCACACGAGGCACCATCATTAACCCATCCCTCCTGCAGTTAGTTTAATGTCAGTGACAGAAGAATTGACTTTTAACATAAAAAAAAATGTTCTTGGTTTCTCTTCAGCTCTGATTCTAGCCAAATAAATGCTTGCATGGTTATGATAGCTGGGCCAGAGGTTTTGAGTGGGCAGGGTCGCTTAGGCCCTGGGGTGAAATAGTTTAGCCAGTTTATTTAATTGATGAGAGGGAGGGCCATTATGTGGAATGTTCTGGCTTCCTTCATCTCATCTAAACTGAGAGGAGACCCCTGGGAAAGTAGAACCTCTCTTTCTGCTCTCAGTGAGGCTTTCTTTTTAAAATAAGTTTTATTAATGCCTTTATTTTTAAATTTCAATCATTTCTGAAAATCATTTCCCAACCTATTCACAATTAAACCCTAACTTGTAATAAAGGAAAAAGAGTTAAGGACAAATGGGTAAGTGGTTTGATAGTGAAATATAAGTATGTGCAGCATTCTATCACAGTAACCCCTACCTTCCCTTTGGAGAGGAAGGAGGCATATTTCATTACTTGTTCTCAAGGACCATTATTGGGTTTTTAATTGCTCAGCATTTGACCTCCTTTCTATGCTTTTTTAAATTTATGCTCTTGTAGTCATGTTTGTTATTCTTTTGGTCTTATAGATTTCATTCTCTCAGAGATACCTCTGAGAGAAATGACCATACAAGGTACTATGATGTGGAACTCTCAAGTAAGACTTTCCATGGGAAGCTTAGAATTCAGGGTAGAGCATCCCCCAAGTCTTCAGTCTAATGTGTTGCTAGGACCTGAAGGCCCTTTTGGTGTTGGACACTGCCATGAAGGGAATTGGCAACAAAACTAGACATATGATCCATCCCCCTCCTGAAATCCTAACAAAACTCATAGTCCATGAGTACAGACCCACCTGGGAATCCTATGGGCAGCTCTGGTTCCTATACCTGAGGTGTCATAGAACAGAGAGAAACAGAGGGATGTAATAGTGTAAGAATGTAGTCTCTGCTTTTGGGAAGGCTGAGACTGAGGCTGGGGGATTGAGCTCTGGAATTCTCAACTATTGTATGCTAAAACCAATTGGGGGTCTACACTAAATAAGGTAGCTGAGTGGCATGGTAGATAGAGTACTCATTTAAAGGTCAGGAATAGCTGAGTATAAATCCAGCCTCAGATTACTAGTTGTGTGACTCTGGGGAAGTCATTTAACCCTGATTTTTCATCTGTAAAAATGAGCTGGAGGGGGTGGCTAGGTGGCACAGTGAATAGGGCACTGGCCCTCAAGTCAGGAGGACCTGAGTTCAAATCCGGCCTCAGACACTTAACACAAAAACTAGCCGCGTGACTTTGGGCAAGTCACAACCCCAATTGCCCTCCAAAAAGCAAAAAAAAAAAAAAAAAAAAAAGCTGGAGATGGAAATGGCAAACCACTCTAGTACCTTTGCCAAGAAGACCTAAATGGAGTCTCAGAAAACTGGGCATGACTGCAATGACTGAAGAAGAGCAACACATCAAATCTGGCCCCGACAGAGTGAACCCCCAGGAGGAAAGGTTACCACCAGCCTGCCTGAGGAGACACAAGTTGGCCTAGTTCAGAAAAACAGAGCTGATCAACGCTGATCGATATTGGGATAGGGTCTGTGAGTGGTCACTATATTTCAGTTTGGGTGAGATAGGGACACCCAGACTTAGGAAGAAAAAAAAACCAGATAAATCTGTCAAAGTAAGATGGTGCCAGTTTGTGGAAGACCTGGAATGACAGGTAGAATTCTGTGGATTTGCTTAGTATACAATAGGGAGCTATTAACTATTTTTGAACTGAGGAGTAATATGATCTGTATTTGGAGTAAAAAAAAAAACACTGCATTCATATCCTAATTCTGTTAATTAGCACTTTATGAACTTTAGTAAATTATTTTTCTTAAATCCTCAGCTTCCAAATTTGTAAAATGATGAGGTTGGACTAGATATTCTCCAAGGTCCTTCCCAGCCCTAAATCCAAAGACAAAGATGGGAGCGTAGAGAGGAGGACAGATGAGGAAGTGAGGAGGGCACAGAAAATCCACTTAGATCAGATCTGTGGGGTTCACACATCTAGTTTACTTCCTGAGTCATCTGGTCTGGTTGTTTACATGATTCAACTTGACCAGATCTTCAACAGAGGGGAAATCAACAGCCCTTGAACCAAACAGAGTCAGAAGTATAGTAGATGCTTTGGGTACATCCCTGCCCTCATTCCACCATCACCATGTCAACGGTAAGGGTTCCTCAATATCCTTTGTTTTGTGTTTCTGAATGTGAATCTCTAATTTTTGTTTTCCTCCATTGGATGGTTTAACCAACCATTCTCAACAACATTGGTCAGGTGAGCAAGCATATGTTTGTGGAAAGTCTACAATTTCTGAATCTCTGTGATGAGTTCTGGGGACACATGGTTGTATTGGACACACAGCCCTTGCCTTCTATGTGTTCACAGTCCATAAGGAGAGATACAACACACAAAAAATAGGTAACTAGCAATACATAATCATGAGTAGAAAGTGCCAAAGAAGGAATACAAGAAGGCATATCATCAGAAAGGCGGTTCAAATCTTGCCTCAAACACTTACTAGCTGTGAGACCCTGGGCAAGTCACTTCATTTTTGTTTACCTTAGTTTCTTCATCTGTAAAATGGGGATAATAATGTCACCTACCTCCCAGGGTTGTTGTGGGGATCAAATGAGATAATAAATGTAAGGTGCTTAACACAATGCTTGTCACACAGTAAGTGCTACATTAGTATTAGTAGTAGTAGTACCAGTACTAGTACCAGTAGTAGTAGCAAAAACAGCAGCAGTAGTAGCAATGCTGGTAGTGGTGGTGGTGATGGTGGTAGTAGAAAAATCAAAGGACTTGGTGTCAGAAGTCCAAGCTCTGCCTTGGGCAAGCCACTTAACATCACCATTGTAAACACTTGTGTAACATTTTACTCTTTACACAGCTCTCCCTATAGACTATCGCATTTAATCTTCATAAGAATCCTGGGAGCTAGGTGCTATTATTATCATCCCAATTTTATAGATGAGGAAACTGAGTTAAACACAGATTAAGTGACTTTACCAGTGTCACAAAGTAACTATCTGTAAGGGTTTTGGGATTTAAAGATCTTCCATGCCCCATTGGACTTGCTGACATAGCAGGAAGGGGCGGAGCAAGAGGAAGTGGAAGCCAAGCTAGAGTTCCTGTGGTGGCTAGCAGTGGTGGCGATGGCGGCAGCAGCAGCAGAGGCAGCGGTGGTGGTGCGAAGCCCTTTTTGAGTCAGCCAGAATTTCTGCTAAGGACTCCTGCTGAGGACTGCCAGGGTCCGGAGCTGCTGGGAGCACGCTTCTTGGACGCTGGGTGGTTGCTGTGAGTGGGGAGAGGAGGACCTTTGCCTGAGGTAGCCTGTTCTGTTTTAAAGGCTTGAGAATGTGGGTGCTTTCTACTTTATCTACCTGTGCCAATTTCATAGCTACTCTGATGGCTTTCACTTTCTGGTTTTGGGACTCAGTCTTTTGGTATTTTAATAAATTTTCTAGCTTATTCCCCCATATGGCAAGCATGATGTATTTTGTGATGGATAATTATATCAGCATATCTGTAATTTCCATAGGCATTGTGAATATGGCATTGCTGATACACTATCTGAGGCAAAATTTGAACACAGGGTACCCTGACTCTCTGAGTCTCAGTTTCCTCAACTGTAAAAAGGGGAATAGTCAGTCAATAGTTAATGAGCATTTATTAAGTACTTAATATATGCCAGACATTGCAAAATGCTGGGGATATAAAGAAATGCAACAATACTCTCTTTGCTCTCAGGGAGCTTACAATCTAACGGGGGAGACAAATGTGAAAATAACTAAGAACTATGAGAAATGTTCAAAAGGAAGCAGCAATAGCTGGGTGAACCAGGAAATGTCTGCTGCAGCAGGTGAGATTTGAGTTATGTCTTACAGGAAGCCAGAGAAGTCAAGAGGTAGAAACAAGGAGGGGTGGAGGCATCTGGGCACGAGGAGCTGCAGTCACAAAGGTGTGGAGATGGGAGATGGCATGGTATAAGAACAGCAAGAAAGCCACTGTAGTCAGAATATAAAGTTAGTAAAAGGAAATAAAGTGTAAGAAGACAGGAAAGGTAAGAAGGGGGAAGGTTGTAAATAGTTTTAAATGCCTCAAAGAGAACTTTATATTTTATCCTGGAGGGAATAAGAAATTTATTGAGTGGGATGGAGGTGGGGGGTGAGTCGACACAGACAGACCTTTATTTTAAATAAATCACTTTGGCAGGCTAGGAGAAAATAGATAATCATGAGTGGAAAGTGCCAAATAAGGGATATGGCAGGAATGTCATCCTGGAATTAGTAGAAGGACCATAGAACTTGATGTCAGAAGATTGGAATTCATATCCCAGTCCTACCTTTCCCTAACTTGATGACCTTAGACAAGTCATTTATCATTATCATCATCATCACTAACATTTATGCAACCCCCGCAAGCTTTACAAGGCCCTTTCAAATATGTTATTATATTTAATCTTCCCAACAATCCCAGGAGACATGAAGTAGGGCAAATCTATTGCAATAGTGCAGGTAACAGGTGCTAAATCCTTGGTTTTCAAAGAAGACCAATGACATTCCAGGGTGATGGCTTGACTTGCACATGAATTGGATTTAAGTGAGAAAGAGTGGCACAAAACTCTCTTCCAGAGTCATCAAAGTCCAATGGCAAGACAAAAGTCAGGATGACTGGTGATGGCCTGGGATGTGGTGGATGACCTTGGAGTCCTCAATATCTGACCATGCTCTAAACCCTCAATAGTTGCTTTCATGGCCATTGGAATGGATTGTTCTCATCTGCCCATTCTTGGGATAGACATCCCCCAACTCACTGAGGGGTTTGAGACCTGTCAAGTTACCCTCAACATGGCTTAGCTTATCTACCAAGACAGTTTAGTGTAGTGTGGCCGCTGTGAATGCTACAGCTTCTTGGAGCCACAGGTGAGAGTTAGGTGAAGGTGGACCCCAAAGGCAGATGAGCAGCCCTGAGAAGGGATTGGCAAGCCCTGACATTAGAGGTGATAGTCTTCCCTGAACACCCCAAGGTATGAGGTGATAGGTGATAAGGAAGGACCTGAAGTAATGAGGTAGATGTGTGAGTGGAAAGAAAGGGACATATATAAAGGATGTAAAGATAGAGAGGCCCCAGAGATTGCATATGAATGTGAAGTTTTGAGGATGACAATGAAGTTTCCAGCCTAAGTAACTAGAAAGATGGTGACCTTTTCAATAGTAATAGAAAAATTCAGAAGAAAGGAGGATTTGGGGTGAGAGAATGAGTCTGTGTTGAATATTTTGAATTTGAGATGACTATGGGATGAGAGATAGGTCAAAGTCAATTGCTGATGAAGGAAATGGAACTCAGGACAGAGACTAGGACTGGATATAGAAATCTAGAACTTATATGCATAGAAAAGATAAATTAATCCATGGAAACTGGGGAGGACATCAGAGAAGATGGTATGGAGGGAAAAGAGAAGAGAGTCCAGGATAGAACCTGGGGCAACCCCATGTTTAGTGTGCATGACACTGATGAAGATACAGCAGAGGAGCCTGAAATAGAATCATCATTTAAGTGGGAAGAGAACTAGGAGAGAGCAGCATTATTGAAAACCAGGAGAGGATCAATTATTTAGGAAGAGAAGGTGATCAATATTATTAAATGCCACAGAGAGCTCAAGATGAATGAATATTGGGAAAAAGCCATTAGATTTGTCAAATAAGAAGTAACTTGTAGTTTTTTTTTCTCCTGAGGGGGAAGGTGAGGCAATTGAGGTTAAGTGACTTGCCCAAGGTCACACAACTAGTAAGTGTCAGGTGTCTGAGGAGGTTGGATTTGAACTCAAGTCCTCATGACTCCAAGGCCAGTGTTCTATTCACTGTTCTACCTAGCTGGCCCTCACTGGTAGTTTTGAAGAGAGTAATTGCAATTCAATAAAAGAGGTAAACCAGATGGCAGAGAGTGATACCATTAGAAGCTTCTAATATAAATGACTTTTTCAAGGAAAGGGAGAAGAAATTAGGACAATACAGTCATTGGGAATAGTCAGATAAAATGAGGGTTTTTTAAGTATTGGGGAGATATGGGAATATTTATAGGCAGCAGAGCAAGAGCCTGCAGATAGGTAGAAATTGAATGTGTGTGTGTGTGTGTGTGTGTGTGTGAGAGAGAGAGAGAGAGAGAGAGAGAGAGAGAGAGAGAGAGAGAGAGAGAGAGAATAGTGGAGGCAATCTGCTAGACAAGATGGGAAGGAATGGGATCAAGGATGCATGTCGGCCTTTCCTGGGGGCAGAGCCAAGATGGCGGCATAGAAGTAGGAAAATTTTGTGAGCTCCCTCCATAACCACCTCAAATATCCATAAAATATAACTCAAAACAAATTTTAGAGCTGCAGAACCCAAAAAGTGACAGAAAGAAACAAATCTCCTATTCAAGGCAGCCCAGCAGGAGGGCAGGAAGGGTCCATCACAGCATGCTGGGAGTTGAGGCTAGCCCTGTGTGAGTCCATGGTTTTAGCCCCAGGGTGGGCCTGACCAGCAGCAGCTGGAATGGACCTGGGGAGAGTGGATCACCAGCAGCTGTGGCGGTTTCCAGAAATATTAACCCATAAATACTAAAGACAAAGTGAGAGGTCAGTGAAGAATTCTGCTGGAACTGGGGGGATGGAGATACAGTCTGGCCTCTGTCCCCAGAGCAAGAAGCAGCTGAGGTGCAGCAGCCATGCAGCCGCCTCCATGTGATTGCTTCAGAGCTCCTGGTCTGCAGATTGTAGGGGGGGGCCAAGCAAACATTCAGAGGGTAATCACTCTTGCATTAACCTGCCTGGATCTGGATCACAGTCTTGGGTGGTGGTCCTGAGGTATGTGACCAGTGAGTCAGAGAGTGTGTGGGCTGTAGAGATGGCACCCTCCTAATAGCTCTGGCAGCTGTGAAAACCCCAGTGATTTGGGACAAAGCTCTCCCCTCTGGAAGCAGAGTTCTTCTGTGGCAAAGAGCTCAAAACTGAAGTAATTGAGTGGCAACATGAGCAAGCAAAGGAAGCAAAGCAAGAACAGCAATCCAACTTTAGATTCCTTTTTTGGGGATGAAAAAGATCAAAGCATGGAATAGGAGGAAAACAATGAAGTCAGAACTATTGCACCAAAAGTTTCCAAGAAAAATATGAATTGGTTACAGGTCATGGAGGAGCTCAAGAAGGATTTTGAAAATCAAGTAAAAGAAGTGGAGGAAAAATTGGGAAGAGAAATGAGAATGATGCAAGAAAATCATGAAAAGAGAGTCAACAACCTGACTGAAGAAAATAACACCTTAAAAAATAGATTAACTCAAATGGCAAAAGAGATCCAAAAAGTCAATGAGGAGAAGAATGCCTTAAAAAGCCAAATTTGCTAGATGGAAAAAGAATTTCAAAAGTTCACTGAAGAGAATAATTCCTTCAGAATTAAATTGTAGCAAATGGAAGCTAATGACTTTATGAGAAATCAAGACACTATTAAACAGATCCAAACAAATAAAAAAATAGAAGGCAATGTGAAATATCTCATTGGAAAAACTACTCACCTGGAAAATAGATCCAGGAGAGATAATTTAAAAATTATGAAAAGCCATGATAATTTAAAAATTATTGGATTACCTGAAAGCCATGACCAAAAATTGAACCTAAAAATCATCCTTCAAGAAATTCTCAAGGAAAATTGCCCTGATATTTTAGAACCAGAGGGCAAAATGGAAATTGAAAGAATGCACTGATAACCTCTTGAAAAAGATCCTAAAAAGAAAATTCCTAGGAATATTATAGCCAGGTTCCAGAGTTCCCAGATCAAGGGGAAAATATTACAAGCAGCCAAGAAGAAAGAATTTGAATATTGTGGAAACACAATCAGGATAACACAGGATTTAGCAGCTTCTACATTAAGGGATCAAAGGGCTTGCAGTATGATATTCTGGAGGTCAAAGGAGCTAGGATTAAAACCAAGAATCACCTACCCAGAAAAACTAAGTATAATGTTTCAGGTTATTCAATGAAATAGAGGACTTTCAAGCATTCTTGATGAAAAAAATCAGAGTTGAATAGAAAATTTGGCATTCACATACAAGAAGCAAGAGAAACATGAGAAGGTAAACAGGGAAAAGAAATCATAAGGAACTTATCAAAGTTGAACTATTTACATGCCTACCTGGAAAAACGATAATTGTATCTTAAGAAACTTTTCTCAGTATGAGGATAGTTGAAGGGAATATAAATGTATATGTATGTGTGTGTACATATATGTATACATACATATATATGTCTATATAGGAGGGTATATGTGTGTATGAATACATATGTGAGTGTGTATATATGTGTACAGGGTGTATAGGTATACATAGACAGAGGGCACAGGATCAACTGAATAGGAAGGGATGATATTTAAAAGGTGAAATTGAGAGGTGAGAGAGGAATATAATGAGAGAAGATGGGGAGAGACAGAATGGGGTAAATTATCTCATATAGAAGAGGCAAGGGATAACTGTTACAATGGAGGGGAAGAATAAGAAGGCAAAAGGAAATGGGTCAATCTTACTCTTATTGAATTTGGCTTAGGGAGAGAGTGACATACACACTAGATTGGGTATCTTGCCTTACAGGAGAGTGGGGGCGGGAAGGGAATGAGAGGGGGATAATGGAAGAGAATGCAGGTTGGTGGGTAGGGAAGTTAGAAGCACACACTTTTGAAAAGGGACAGGGTCAAAGTAGAGAATAGAGCAAGTGAGGGGATAGGATGGAAGGAAATATAGTCAGTCTTTCACAATTTATCTACTATGGAAATGTTTTGTGTAGCTACGCATGTACAAGCTGCATTGAATTGCTTATCTTCCCAGGAAGGGTGGGTGAGGAGGGAGGAAAGGAAAGAATCTGGAATTCAAAGTTTTAAAATAAAATGTTTAAAAATATTATTGTTATTATTATATGCAACTGGGAAATAAGATATACAGTCACTGGGTTATGGAGATCTATTTTGCCCTACCAGAAAGTCAGAGGGCATTTGGGGGAGGATATGGGAGAGAGCAGACTGGGGGAGAGGGTATACAGTGGGATCGCTGTTTTGGGGTGGTGGTTAGGGGGAAGAGAGGGAGAAAATTTGTAACTCAAAATCTTGTGGAAATTAATGATGTAAACTAAAAATAAACATAAAATTTAATTAAAAAAAAAGAATGCATGGCAAGGGATTGACATTGGCAAGGAGAAAGGCCACTGCTTCGTGAAAGATGGAGATGAAGAAGGAGGCAGTAGGGGAAGCCATCAGAGTCATATGAGATGACCATGAAGAGACAAGAAGGAGCTCTTGGTGAATGGCCTTGATTTTTTTTTTTAAGGTAAGGAAGGTCCCTAGTCAAGGGGTTGGGGGTGGGGTGGTTTGAGGATAAATGAGAAGATTTGGTATGACTGTTGTAGAGAGCAAATTATGAAATATATATATATATATATATATATATATATATAAGCATTTATTCTATTTCATAGATTTTTGGTTAGGAAAATGTGTTACCTTACTATCATCAGACTTAAAGGGAGGGAAAAATCTCAGTGGGCTAGAGCAGCTAAGGAATGCTCCAGAGAGCATCTGGGTCTTGAATAAGAGGAAGGACTTAGGTAACTAGAGGGGATGCTACTTTAGCAAAGGCATGCAGGTGGGAAAGGGTATGATGTAGATAGGTATGAGGAAATGAACATGGTTAGAATTGAAGGTTTCCTTACTCACCCACTTCCACCAGCCCCATCTTTAGTAGACAAAGAATGAAGACAATCAAACCACAGGGAATCAGGGAATAAGGTGGTGAGTCTTAACTCAGAGTTTAGGCTGAAGAAGCCTGAAGCTCATGGACACACAGGCTCATAAAGTTTTAGCTGAAAGGGACCTTAGAAGCCATCAAGGCTGATCCCTACTCCCATTCCCATTTTGCAGGTGAGGAAATTGAGGCAAAGAAAGGTTAAAGAACTTGTCCACCATTACCCAATGAGCAATCTGCTCCAAATCTTCTCATCTGGTCTCAAGTCTCCTATACCATCCCTTGCCCCAACCCACTGTACTAAAGACCTCCTCTCACATTTCACACAAAAAAGAGGTTATTCACTAGGAGCTCCTTCTTATTTCTTCATCATCATCTCCCGTGACTCAGAAGCAGAATTTCAATTCAATTCATCCTCACTTTAAGCCCAGTCCTATAATCCACACAGACTTGCTGACTCTCCAAAATATCTACCCTCCAAATATCAGTCACCCATGCAACCACCATTAATTAACAAAATGAGAAGGAAGGACTTACTCTCCTTTGTTATTCACCCATGTCTTTCATTCCCTCCCAAAATGCCTTTCTGTAACCTCTTTTGAATTTTGAGACTGCCCCAGAGAATCAGCAATCATTTCCAATACAACCTCATAGGATGAGAGATTTAGCTAGAAAGAGCCTCAAGACCATGAGGCAAATGCTTTAACTTTAATATGAGAAAACTGAGGCCCCTTCACCCCCCCCCAAATTAGGCAAATTGCCCAGGTTCATACAGCTAATATATATCTAAATTGGGATCTAACCCCAGATTAAGTCCAACTCTCTGTCTACCATATTATGCTGTTCTTTACCCTCATTAAGGGGAAGATTTATGATCCTATAATCCCCTATTACTCTTTAGGGATCATAGGGTTATAGATTTGGGGATACTCTCTCAATACTCACTATGCCCCCACAAGAGGAGTGTACTAGGAGTGTTCTCAAATGACTCCTGAGAGTCAGTTGCTTAAATTTTCAGTATGAGCATTTTTTGGGAGTTGGCAAACACTACAAATGAGGGAAGCTAGGTGGAGCAGCAGAGAGAATACTGGGCTTGGAGTCAAGAAGACTCAGCTTCCTGAGTTCAAATCTGGCCTCAGACACTTAGTAGCTGTGTTATCCTGGACAAGTCACTTAAACCTGTTTGCCTCAGTTTCCTCACCTGTAAAATGAGTTGCAGAAGGAGTTGGCAATCCACTCCAGTATCTTTGCCGAGAACATCCCAAATGAGGTCACAGAGTCCAACACGACTGAACAACAACAAATCAGGGCTTGATTCATTCTTTTGTTGATTGCTTAAATTTAAGAAAGCCATGGAGAAAATGTTTATAATATTGTGTTGTAAGATTTCAGCAAACCAGTTGTTAAGCCTTTAGTGGCATACCACTGCCTCATACCTTGTACTTAGGAGTATAGATGGCCTTACTCCCAATTTCCCTTTGAAGATTTCAGCCAGCTGTCTTGAATTTCCTAATATCTTCTTTTCTTTGTCTTAAACTTTTTCATCATGATCACTTTCTGGTCAAGAAGGGATAGTCTTGATTAGGTAAATCCTCCCACGTCTATCCTTGATCCTATTCCCTGTGATCTCTAGGACCTACTTCCAGCAATCATCCTCTTAGTCTTAGGAATCTTCAGTATCTCCCTTGTGAGGGAGATATTGTTTACATGTGTTTACACATGTATTCAGAATTTTCCTTGATCTTTCTATACCACCCAGTTACTGCTCCAGATTTCTGCTTCACTTCATCAGTACATTTGAGAAATGTTGTATACATTAAATAATTCCAGTTTCTCAATAGCCAATATCTTCCTAACCATGGCTAGTCAGGCTTTGACACCCACTACTCTGCTGAAACTTTTCTCTCTAAGTTAACAATGACTTCATTTCCAAAAGGGGAAATAGATCATAAGATCATAGATTTAGAGCTGAAAGAAACTTCAGAGCTCTGAACACAGAATTTAAAAACACAGAAGACTAGGAAAAATTGAATATACATTAGTCTATTTTTCCAAAGATATAGAAGCTCTGAGAAAGAGAATAACAGCTTAGGATCATAGAAAGCAAAGTGGAAGAAAATTTGCCAGGAGTAAATGGCAATAATGTTTATAAAAATGAATTCCATATTAGTCGAAGAAAAAGTGATTTTATTTTTTTAATTTTTAAAAATATTTTTGCCCATTACATATAAAACCAATTTTTAACATTCTTTTTGAGTTCCAAATTCTCTCCCTCCCTCCCTCCTTCCCCTTCTCTGAGATAGTAAGCAATCTGATATAGGTTATACATGTATAATCATGCAAAGCATATTTCCATATTAGTCATTTTGTTGGAAGAAAACTGAAACCATAAAGAAAGGAAGAAAGAGAAAAAAGAAAGAGAAAGAAAGAACGAAAGAGAGGGAGGAAAGAATGAAAGAAGGAAGGAAGGAAGGAAGAAAAAAGGAGAAAAATAGTATGCTTCCATCTGTATTCAGATGCCATCCGATTTTTCTCTGGAGGCAATTAGCATTTTTCATCAGGAGTCCTTTGAGAATATCTTGCATCATTGTATTGCTGAGAATAGCTAAATCATTTACAGTTGATCATTGCATAATATTACTGTTACTGTGTACAATGTTCGCCTGGTTTTGCTCACTTCACTCTGCATCAGTTCATGTAAGTCTTTCCAGGTTGGGAAAAAAAGATTTTTAAAGAACTGCAAGCTCATAAAAAAATCATTCGAAAACATTCCTCAAATCACCAGAGGTAAGAGAAAACAACTCTGAGGACGTTTTATATGAAAATTGGCAAAGATGATTTTAAAAGGGGAGAAATAAATATTGGAGGGGCTGTGAGAAGACTAGTATAGTAATGTACTCTTGGTAGACCTGCCAATTGGTCCAACTGTTCTGGATATCTATTTGTAATTAGTCAAGAAAACTTTTGACACAATTATTCCACTACTCATTATATACCCTAAGTGGACCTGAATTTGAATCATGGGCACACAAGGATAGTAAGACAAATAACGGGGCGGCTAGGTGCTGCAGTGAGTAAAAGTGCAGGCCCGGAGTCAGGAGGACCTGAGTTCGGTTCCGGCCTCAGACACTTAACACCCACACAAAAAAACTAGCCATGTAACCTTGGGCAAGTTACTTAACCCTAATTGCCCTTCAAAAGGCAAAAGGCAAAAAAACAAAAAAAGAAAAAAAGAAAAATAACATGGTAGTAAAAAAAAAAACAAACAAACCAAAACAAAACAAAAAACCCAAAACCTTTTATTGAACAGAAATAAGTTATTTCAGTGGCACAGAGAAACCCTGGCAACGATCCTGCCAAACTGCTGCCTGTAGAGTAACCTTCTGTCATTACTGGTCTTATTCAAATAGAGGTTTCAAAAAGTCTAACAAAGGCAGTTCCCTAAAGTTTCCCTAAGTCTGCAACCTAGAGAATCAGTCACAATAACTTTTCACTCACTTAATACAGGTTAAGGGTTTGCACTGTCCAGCCAGGTTCAAGCTGTGATTACTAGCTGTCTTTAGAATTGTTGCATATCATTCTGCTGGCTGGCTTCAGACAGTGGTTAACACTATAGCTAAAGCCTAGAGTCTTGGTATCCATGCCTGTCTTTTCATAGAAAGTATACAAATTCACCATCTCCTATACCAAGGAAGTAAAAAACAGAAACAGAAGTCTAATGTACACCCAAGTTCTTTGTAGTGTTCTTGGTGATAACAAACACATAGAAACAAAATAGGTGCCCATCTATCAGGGAATGGCTAAAAGAAACAAACCAAAAAAAAAAAACCCCAACCAAAATTATGACATTTAAATGTAATGAAATATTTTTCATACAGTAAGAAGTGATGAATATGAGGATTTCAGAGAAACACAGCAAAATATGTGCAAACTGTTGAGAACGACATAAATAGGAACTAAAAAACAGCATAGTAATAACAATATAAACGGAAAAATACTTACAAGAAATCTGAACTTTGAGTAACTAAAGACCATTGAAGAGTTCAGAAAAAGCTCAGAAAATAGAAATTGAACACATTTCCCTCTTCACAGTTGAGAGGTAGGGGACTACCAGGGTAGAATGCTGTATACATCGTCATATATGATCATTGTACAGGGTGATTTGGTTTAATTATAAAATAGGTGCTTCTGTCTCTTTTTCTTTCAATCTTCACCTTGCTTTATGGTCTCATTATTCAACCAAAACGACTCTCTCCAAAGTTCTCTTGATTGCCAAATCTAATGGCACTTTCTCAGGTCTTATCCTTCTTGGCCTCTCTTTGATATCCTCCTCCCTCTAAGGTTTCCACATCACTACTCTATCTTGGTCCTTTTCTTTCTTGTCCGATGATGCATTTTCTGTGTCCTTTGATAGATCTTCATCTAGGTCATGCCTACTAAAGGTGAGGCTCTTGTCTAGGCCTTCTTCATTTCTCTTTCTACACTGTTTCCTTGGTGATCTCATCAGCTTCTATGGATTCAATTATCATTTCTATGCTAATAATTTTCAGATCTTCTTATATCGCCCTAGTCTCTCTCCTGAACTCCAGTCCCGTATCTCCAATTATGTATTAGACATTTCAAAATTGATAACATGTAGACATCTCACATTCTCTATATCAAACTCTAAATTCATTATCTTTCCATGAAAATACTCTCCCCTTCTGAACTTCCAAATTACTGTTGAAGACACCACCATACTTCCAGTCACCCAAATTGTCATCCTTGGTTCCACACTCTCTCTCAAACAGTCCCCCCCACCCCGCCCCACCATACAATCTGTTGCCAAGGACCATCAATTTTACCTTTATAACATCTCTCTTATATGCCCCTTTATCTCCTTTGACTCTACAACCAGGTACAGGATTTCATCACTTTGTGCCTAGAATCTTCCAATAGCTTGTTGGTTAACGTCAAATCTCTTCACATTCTAGGGAAGGGAGTAAATATATGTTTTTTTTTTTCAGAATTTATTTATTTATTTTTAGTTTTCAACATTCATTTCCACAAGATTTTGAATTCCAAATTTTCTCCCCTTCACTCCCCTATCCCCCACTCCAAGGTGGCAAGCGTACTAGTCACCCCTTCCCCCAGTCTGCCTCTCACATATACTCCCTATTCCCCCTTCCCCCGTATTTTCTTGGAGGGCAAGATGGATTTCTATATCCCATTGCCTGTGTATCTTATTTACCAGTTGCATGTAAAAAACAATTTTTTTAACATTTGTTTTTAAAACTCTGAATTCCAAATTCTCTCCCTTCTTCCCTTATCGCCCATCCCCATTGAGAAGACAAGCAGTTCAACATAGGTTGTACATGTGCAGTTACACAAAACGTTTCCATAGTAGTTATATTGTGAAAGACTAACTGTATTTCCCTCCATCCTATCCTGCCCCCCACTTATTCTATTTTCTACTTTGACCCTGTCCCTTTTTAAAAATGTTTGCTTCTAACTACCCTCTGCCTCATTCTGCCCTCCCTTCTATCATCCCCCCTCTTATCCCCTTCCCCCCTACTTTCCTGTAGGGTAAAATACCCGATTTAGTGTGTATGTTATTCCCTCCTTAAGTTAAATTCAAAGAGAGTAAGGTTGATCCATTCCCTTCCACTTTCCTGCTCTTCCCCCCATTGTAACAGTTTTCTCTTGCCTCTTTTTTATGAGATAATTTACCCTATTCTATCTCACCCTATCTCCTCCCCTCATTATATCCCTCTTTCACCTCTTAATTTTATTTTTTAGATATTATCCCTTCCCATGCAACTCATCCTGTGCCCTCTGTCTATGTATACATGGACACAGGGAATAAATATTTTTTAAGCACCTACTACACACCAGGCACTGTGCTAAGTAAGACCCTTACCAATATAATCTTGTTCATCTTCCACTTAACTGTTAAGTGAATTTTCTTAAAGTGCAGCTCTAATCATGTTACATTGCCCCTTCCCCCCATTTAGTGAACTCCAGTGACTCTGTTGTCATCTCTAGGATCAAACATAAAATCCTATGTTTGGCATTCAAAGCCTTCCCAGTTTACAGTCTTCCCAGTTTTCTTATCATTATTTTTCTCCATGTATCCTGCAATTCAATGACACTGGCCTTCCTCCTTACTATTTCTAGACTCCAGGAATTTTAATGGCTATTTCCCATGCTTGGAACACTCTACCTCCTGGCTTTCTTAGCTTCCTCCATGTCCCAGGTAAAATCCCTTCTGCTATGAGAAACCTTTCCTAAGTCCTCTGAACGCTAATGCCTTCCTTCTATTATTTTTCTCCAACTGATCCTATATAAATTTTAATAATAGTGATGGCATTTATATAGTGCCTTCTATGTGACAGGCAGAGCCAGGGCTAAGGATCAAGGTCTCTTGGTCTTAGCATCATCCCGTGACATTCCCTGATAAGATAAGAAGATAAAAGAACCATAGTAGTAAGTGATGGAAAGGAAAGAAGCATTTATGAAATGCCTACTACCGTGTTTCCCCGATAATAAGACCTATCCCGAAAATAAGCCCTCCCCAACTGTGTAAGATTCCTCTAAAATAAGCCCTCCCCCGAAAATAAGCCCTATTGAGATTGCTACTGTAGTGAAGGTGATCCCCTGCGCTACACGCTACATTACGGTACGCTCTATATGCACCGTCCCCCCCCCGGGTGAAACGCACGCCGCGCTCTGAGCTGCATCCAATCAGAGCTGCAGCAGTGAGCGCGTCATCCTGTTCTTTATTGAATTCATTATTGAATAAAGGTACATTTTTTTGTTCACATTTACCTGTTTATTAAAATTGCTGTCAATGTTCATTAAAATAAGCCCTCCCCTGAAAATAAGCCCTCTGGTGTTTTTCTGTCCAAAAAAATAATAAGACAGTGTCTTATTATCGGGGAAACATGGTATGTACCAGACACTGTGCTAAGTGCTTTTACAAATATTATCTCATCTGATCCTCATAACAACCCTGGGCAGGTAGGTGGGTGGGTGCTATTACTATCCCCATTTTACAGATTAGGAAGCTGAGGCAAACAGAGGTGAAATGACTTGCCCACGGTCAGCTAGAAAGTATCTGAGAACAGATTTGAACTCAAGTCCTCCTGACACGGGGCTCATCGCACTATTTGCTGTCCTATTGTTATTGTGTATAAGATCCTTGAAAGTAGACACTTTTTGCCTTTCTTTGTATCCTCAGCTCTTAGCACAATGCCAGGCACATGGTAGAGGCTTAATAAATGCTTACTGACTGCTTTCTTATAAGAGAGTTCAGTAGGTGGTTGGAGTAGAGGGTAGAAGGGAAGAAAGGATATTTTAAAATCCAGAAATAACTGTGATACAAAGGCAAATAGCAGCAATAAACTGCTTTTCAGTTGTATTTCAGTCATGTCCCACTCTTCACTAGCACATTTGGGGTTTTTATGACAAAGATACAGGAGTGGTTTGCCATTTCCTTCTACAGCTCATTTTACAGATGAGGAAACCGAGGCAAACAGGGTTAAGTGACTTGCCCAGGGTCACACAGCTACTAAGTGTCTGAGGCCAGATTTGAATTCAGGAAGGTAAATCTTTCTGACTCCAAACCCAGCTCTGTTTTCACTATATCACCTAACTGCCCTCAATAAAATGTATAGAGCTTTAAAAAAAATTACTTCAAAAGAACTATGATTGCATGTGTGTGCATGTATGTGTGTGCATAAGCATGCTTTTTCTCCCAACCACCTGAATACAGATGAGAACTCCTTCACATTTTAGTAGACAGGTCAATATCCCCACAAGGACAATGATATATATGAGATCCCAAGAAACATGGACTTTTCCCAGGGTCTATAAATCTGGGACAAGGATTAAAAGTTGAAGGCTGGAGCATAGAATCATGGGATCATAGATTTAGAGGTGGGATATATCTTAGAGTCAATGTAGTTCAACCTCCTTGTTCTATAGAAGAGGAAGCCAACACCCTTAGGTTTCATGGCAAAAAAATTAATAAAATAAAAAATCCTCCCCTCTAGGGCAACCTTCTGGTGAATGAGTTTCTTTGAATGGAACTAGTTGTTCTTGGAAAACAAGCACATGCACAGCCATCGGGCTAGGGTTCTAAGTCTTTCCAAATCACTAGAACCTGTTGGAGTTTGTGTATTACTGACATAGCTTTCTAGAATGCAGGATTAAATACACAACATGGTCAAGCACAGGAGCAATATTTATTATTTTTTTAAGTTTATTGAGTCTTTTGCTTTAAATCATATATAGAATATGTCTCTTCCTCCTTTACCTTACTAAGCCTTCCCTTGTAGCAAAGAAGAATAGTTAAGAAAAAAATCAACAGCACAGGGACCAAGTCTGACACTGTATAAAATATTCCACACCCATAGTCCCTCCCAACCTTCCAAAGAAAGGAGGGAGGTGTATTTACTCATTTTTTTCCTGAGGCCAAGATTGGTAATTATAATTACAATATTGCATAATATTTGGCTTTGTTTGATCATTATTTCCAAATGTATTGTTATTAACTTGTCTACTGTTTCTCTGGTTCTGCTTACTTCACTCTGTATCAGTCTATATGAGTCTTCCCATGTTCCTTTGAATTCCTCATATTTTTTATGTTGTTATTTTTATGGTGCTTTTTAAATGCTGTTTTTTAAAATCTGAGTGCCCTTTCCAAAATATATTATTTATACTTTATTTTCCCCCAATTAGACATTGAAACACTTTTTTTAACATTTTTTTTTAAGTTTTAAGTTCCAAATTATATCCCTTTTCCTCTTCCCTCTCCCTTCCCTGAGATATTAAGCAATCAGATACAGGTTATAGATGTGTAATCATGTAAAACATTTCCATATTAGTCATTTTTTGCAAGAAGACTCAAACAAAAACACGAAAGAAAAAAGTGAAAAATAGCATTCTTCAGTCTGTATTCAGACAATGTTGTTTTTTCCTCTGGAGTTAGATAGTATGCTTCATTATTAGGCCTTTGGGATTGTCTCAAATCATTGTGTTGCTTAGAATAGCTAAGTCATTCACAATTCTTCATTGTACAGTATTGCTGTTACTGTGTGTAATGTTTTCCTGGTTCTGCTCCCTTCACTTTGCATCAGTTCATGTAAGCCTTTCCAGATATTTCTGAAATCTACCTGCTCATCATTTCTCATAGCACAATAGTATTCCATCCCAATCATATACCACAACTCGTTCAGTCGTTCCCCAATTGATGGGTATCGTCTCAATTTCCAATTCTTAGCCATTATAAAAAGAACTGCTAGAAATATCTTTGTACAAACAGGTTCTTCCTCCCCTTGCTCTTTTTTGTATGTCTTTGGAATATAGGTTATTGTTGTGTTTGTCGTTTTCAAAGAGGACCATGACATCAGGGAAATAATGGCATGACTTGCAGTTGATTTTGATTTGAGTGAGGGAGGGCTGTGCAGGGTCACCAGCCTCACTTTCTCCTCCAGAGCCATGTAGGTCCAGTGATCAGATATTTATCAGGATGACTGGAGATGACCCAGGGTTCAACTGGAGACCCTGGCCCTTTTAGAATAAGACCTTTTTCAGGTACTCACTTAGAATGAGGTAACACCCATTCAGTGAATAGGCCTCTTTAAGAAGAGAGTCAAAGGATGGCCCCTCTAATTAGAAAAAGAAAAGAAAATCATCCTGGAAGGGGAAGACCACCAGGCTTGCTTGTTCCAAAGAGAAACCATTGACATTCTCTCTAAGCCAAGGGGGCCCAAAATACATCCATTAAATGGAGCATGGGCAGGGACCTATTGTGGTCCAATGAGCTTCAGAGAGAACTGGGTTTAAGGTTTTGGAAAGAAGGAAAAGAAAGAGAGAAAGAAAGAGAGGAAGAAAGAGAGGAAGGAAGGAAGGAAGGAAGAAAGGAAGGAAGGAAGGAATGGAGGAAAGAAGGAAGGAAGGAAGGAAGGAATGGAGGAAAGAAGGAAGGAAGGAAGGAATGAAAGAAGGAAGGAATGAAGGAAGGAAGGAACAAAGGAAGGAAGGAAGAAGGGAATCTAGATAGTAAACCCCAAGTTAAGTGGGCAGCTTCTGGCCATGAAAATTTACCTTCCTTTGGAGAGGAGAGGGAGAGGACGAGCTGAGTGACCCAACTAGCTGGGTCTCCATTCAGGCACCTTGGCCTATTCATAGATTGTGTTTGTCCTAATAGTAATATTGCTGAATCAAAGAGTATGCACAGTTTTATAACCCTTTGGTCATTTGACACAGGTTTTTTATGTTTTTTTGTTATTCCATTATATCTGTATATCACAATTTGTTTGGTGGTGCCCTAGTCATTGAGTGCCCGCTAGTCCTTTACTAGTACAAAAGGTACTACTATGGACATTTTAGCATACAGGGCTTTTCTCTCTGTCTTTGACTTCCTCAGGATATGAATGTGCCCAACACTGGGTTCTCTGAGTCAAGAGAAATGATCACTCTTTTTATATCATTCCAGGTTGTTTTTCAGGATGGCTATACCATTTCATAGCTCCACAGACAGTTTCACTTTGTGCCTGCTTTCCTGCAGTCCCTATGACAATAATATCATGATATGATCTCATAATATTGGTATATATCATATTATGATATATGATATATAATAATCACAATAACGAAGATCATGATGATAAAACAGTAATATTTACAGCACATTAAGGTTACCAGAGATCATTTTACATGTCATCTCACTTGAGCTTTACAAAAATCCGGTGAGTAAGGTGTTATTATTATGTCCATTTTGTTGGTGGGGAAACTGAGACTAAGAAAAGCAAACCAGCTGCCAGGGCCACATAACTTAAGAAGTGCCCAAGGCAAAACTTGCGCCCGGGTCTTTCTGACTCAAGTCCCATGTTGTGTCCACGTCGCTACTCCAAGGGCAGACTTTCGTGGGGGACTCTCAGAAAGAGCATTTTCAGCTAAGAAGGAGACCTTTCAATCTCTTGGATAAGG
>NW_027187280.1:4656879-4672893 GCF_028583685.1 Petaurus breviceps papuanus | reverse complement strand
GGGGGAGGAAGAGAAGAAAAGAAGTTTTTCCTGGGGAGATCAAAGAGACAGCCTAACATGAAAGCGATCTTATAAAACTATATATTAGAAGCAAAACAACAAAGGCCCAGCCCTTGAGCAATATCCATATGGGAGAGTCATTTGAGCCAAGCCTCAGGGGTGCTGGACTGTAAAGTTGCTGAAGGAGATAGGAATTTGGTGACATTGTGCATTAAAGGCAGACTGAATAAAAGTGGGGCCTTGTTCTGGAATGCTGTGTGGAGACATAGGAGCCCTCTGGTAAAAAGAGCTGGGCCAAATCTCTGTATGCCTGAGACAGGTGGGGAGTGAGGGGTGACCCCAACATTCTGCTTCCAGGTGTGCAGGCCTCAGAATATCTGCTGTAACCTTTGTACTACAGTCATCATCAAGCTGTCTGAAGCCACCCCATTTCCCCCTTTGCTTTTGGGCAAAGGCCTGGCCTTGTGGTCTTCCAGATGGGTGAGAAATCCTTTCCTTCAGGACCAGCTTTTTGGGGAGAAGGATGAGAGGGATGGAGGTGGGGAAGCCTGGTAGAAAGAGCACTGGATTTAGGGTACACGGAATAGGATCTCTGCTATATATTTACTGCTATGTGTATCAGCATTTGGCAAGGAACTTAAGCAGCCAGGTAACACAGTGGATGGCGTGTCAGGCCTGGAGTCAGGAAGACCTGAGCTTAAATCCAGCCTCAGACACCACCTACTAACTGTGTGACCTTGGGCAAGTCACTTAACCTGTTTGCCTCAGCTTCCTCATATATAAAATGGGGTTAATAATAGCACCTACCCCACAGGGCTGTTACGAGGCTCAAATAAAGATACTAATTGTAAAGCACTTAGCACGGTACCTGGCACACAGTAGGCATAATATAAAAGTTAACCATTATCTTCACTTCATCTTTCTGCTTCCTCATCTATATAAGGAGGGAGGGTTGAGCTAGACGACCTTCGAAGTCCATTTCAGCTCTAAATATACCAGCCCATAATCCTTATGCTTCAGTCTCCAACTTTCAACCCTTGTCCTAGATTTGTAGAGGCTGGGAAAAGTCCATGTTCCCTGGGATCTCGTGTATGTCATTGTTGCTGTGGGGATATTGAACTGCTGTATGTGACCTACAGCAATGCTCTGAGGCCAGTCAAGAACCCAGGTCACCCTCATGGCAGGCCTGTTCATATCCTTTTGTCAATATTAGCCTTAGGGCAGTGACTAGACAAATGCTTATGGGGATGCTCCTAGGAGACTTCTCTATCTAAAATTCATTAAGGGGCTAGAACATTTTGTTCTATGATAAGATATCTAGCTGGAAATATAATATCTGTTGGGAGAGGGAATAGTGACTCAAACTCTCACTAAGGTGCAAATGACTAATCCTAGAATTAGTCATGGGTTTGGAATCACAAAATCTCGCAAATAAAAAGGAACAAAAATTAAAAACAAAACAAAACAATTTGAACCTGAACTGGAAATTCTCTACCATGTAAAAAGTGGTCATTCGGTCTTTGTGTGGAAACTTCTAGTGATGGGCAGGTGGGACAATGAGAAGCATAATGAATTTGAAATCAGAGGGCTATGGTTCAAATCCCATTTCTTTGACTTGCAAGTTGTAGATAATAGATTTGCAAAATCATGCTCAATCATCTTTTTTTTATCATACTATGTTATGGAAATGTTTGTCTTATTCCACAAATTAAAAATAAAATACATAAAAGTTACAAAATTGACAATGGGGCAAACTGTAAACAGGGAATAAATTAAATTAGTTTAAATAAATAAATTAATATTATTAACTAATTAATAATATTAAAATAAATTAAATTTAAATAGCAAATTTGCAAAGCACTTTACATCCATGATCCCATGGTACAGTGAAAAGAGAGTCAGCTAGAAAATCAGACAGAGTAAGGGTAAGTGGGTAACAGTCTTGCCTCTGATATATATTGGGTGTGTCTGATATATATTGGGGGTGATATATATTGGGTGATGTATATTGGGTGTGTATATTGGGCAAGTCACTTATCTCCTCAGTGTTCTAGGAAACTCTCTGTGACTGTAAGTTTCAGAGAAGATGACAAATTTGCATTGGGAGAGGACATTTCCCCATGAGCTTCCTATACCAATGAAATCATAGGTTCCATCTCTATTCTGGTCCTTCTCTCATTTGAACCTCAAAACAACCATTTGATGTAAGTGATAGAATTATTATTGCCCCCATGTGATAGATGGGGAACTGAAGCTCAGAGAGGTTAATTATTGCCCCACAATCATACAGCCAGGAAATGTCAAAGGTGGGATCTGAACCTAGTTCTCCTTGATTCCAGGTTCAGCCTTCTATCTGCCATATTAAGCTGCTATCTTCCCAACTATTAGTACAAGAGCTCAAAGCAATAGAACTCTACAAAGAATGCAGTGGGATCAGACATCAGTGACGCTGTATCCTCTCTTCTTTTGGTCTATGTACAAAACACCTCCTGGCCTCACATTTTAAAGGAACCGAGTGCAATATTCTTACCCCCATTTTATAGAGGAAGACAATGGGGATCAGAGAAGCTGAGTGACTTGCCACAAGCTAGTAAGTGTCTGAGCCAAAATTCAACCCCCTGTCTCCACATTGCCTCTCTCTACCTAGAGAGATACCATAAGATTCAGTGCTGAAGAGATGTTAGAGGTCATCATCTCTTGCAACCTCACATTATTATAAAGTATAAAGGTGAGGTCCTGAGAAATGGAATAATTTTTCCAGGGGGATATATAGCTAGTAAAGAACAGAGAGGAAAGTTCTAGAACAAGAGGGTAAAGTAGAAATAGAAAAAATATGGTGGAGTGCTGCTGTGCTATAAGAAATGAGGAGCTCAATGATCTTTGTAAAACATGGGAAGGCTTGCATGAGATAGTGAAAAGCAAAATGAGCAGAACCAGGAGAATGCTGTATGCAGTAACAGCAGTAATGATTCTGAGTGATTAAGTCATTCTGACTACTATAAATACCCACATTAACTATAAAGGATACATGAAGAAAGGTGCTACCTGCATCCAGAGAAAGAACTGAAAAATAGAATGGTTTTATAGCTATATCTGTGTCTAATGGTGGCCATCTCTAGGGCAGGGGTGGTGAGGAAAGAAAAAAAAGGAAAAAAAAAACCTTATATGATAACTTTATTATGTATTTAAAGTGAATGGCAAGCTGTGCATAATAGATTTGTAGCTTCATGTGCAATCATCTTCTTTTTAAAATTGTACTATGTTATGGAAATGCTTGTTTTATTACGTAAATTAAAAAGAAAAAGAAAAGAGAGGAGACTGAAACTCAGTTTCCCTTATTCCAAATATAATAACTTTTTCCATTACACCACACTATACTTCTTTCAAATCTATCTATCCATCATCTCTCTATCTATCTTGTACATATGAACCTGCTTACTATTTGTAATTATTATTACTATTCACATATACAGAAGGGCCATATACAGAGAAGAAAAAGTTGGGGGAGACGCCACAAAACAACTTTGGTTGTTTTGTCTATGTGATTTACAACAAGCACACACTTGGGAATAACTAAATATTTGGTCTTTTGAATCTAGTCTTTGGGGGTGGCTGGGCCCCAGCCTGTTGTCTTTCCATCTCCTAGTAATTATATTCTTAAAGGTCTCATTATTCTCTCTGGGGTCCTAGGACAGAATTCCCTGCCTGGGCCTGCAGTCGTGAGCAAAGCTCTGTGAATGTGAGGACGCACCAATCCTGGAGCTTAAACCTGACTGCAGATGTGCCATGGACACACAACTTTCTCTATACTGGCTTTAAGTGAGGCTCTTTAAATATAGTAGGACCTCAGTAGGCTTTGATGTTCCTACCTGGGTCCATTTCTCCTTCCAGTTCTCCAGATTGGAAGGCAAAGAGCAAATGACGATGTATCCATTTGGAAGAATGGTTTTGCCAACACATGTGAAGTTTGTTCCTAATTCATGTTAGTCACAGGAAGTAAAAAAAAAAAAATATGACTTTAAGGAGGCAAAAGATAAATGGATGCAGGAGAGCAGGCTCTGGAACTTTTATGTAAACATTTTTGCTTTGTTTCTAATGATCAAAACCAGTCTTTCCACAGAACCACATTAAAACAACAACATACAAAAATCACTGTTTGTATCTGTGCCAAAGGTGGAAAAGTCTGTAGACAAGCAAGACAAAAGATGAGAGTGAGTTGAGGAGTGGTGATTCCCAGCCCTGGGTGTCAGCTCCAGGCCCTAGACCTGCCCCTTCCTGAATGAGCCTTCATGGGTTTAGCAAGGGAGCTTTGGGAGGATAACTCACATCTTTGGAGAGCTTACATTTGACAAAGCCCAGTCCTCACAAGCTTAAGCACTATTCTCCCCATTTAACAAAAAAAGAAACTGAGACTCAGAGATCTGAAGTAACTAACAAGATAATAAGCATTTGAGTGAGAATTCAAACCCAGGATTATTGACAATAAAATGACTCAGGCTTTCGCCTGAGAATAGAGCCTAGTTGGAGCAGGGTGAGGGGAACAGATTAAATGGTTAGAATATAGACCTGGAAATTAGATCAAAGATCACAGGGTCATAGATTTAGAGCTGGAAGATACCTTATAGTCTCTGCCAAGTCCATTCCCTGTTTTTACAGATAAGGAAACTGAGGTTCAATGGGGTAGAGGGACTTCCCCAAGGTTGAACAGGTAAATGGCAGGACCAGGATTTGAACCCAGATCAGCTGAATATAAATAAAGTACTCTTTCCATGAGACCATGTGACTTTAGTTAACAGGTTGCCTCTGTCTCTGAAATCTTGGCCAAGTTTCTTAGCCTTTCTGTGCCTTAGTTTCCCTATCTGAGATAATACAAGTCTATGTTACAAGGTACTATGGGGAACAAATTAAATGATAGTTACAAACTTCTTTGAAAATATAAATCACTAAATAATAATACTTAATTATTTATAATATACTTTGAGATCTTCAGATGAAAGGCTACCTAACTATAGTACATTATTAACCAGTCATCAGGAACCTTTGTTTGGGTAATAGACTTAATTATCTACACTAATTTAATACAATTCTGTAGATGCATAATTTAATTCTCATCCCTATCTCTCTTTTTTTTCCTATCCTGGGTCACCCTGCCACTGGATCTCACAAACATGTGGTAATAACTATCAAACCCATTGCTTCTCTTGAGATCTCTGCTTGTTATAATGAATTTTTGTGAAGAGATCTGAGGTACTTCTCTTGTGTCCCTGCATATCAGTCATCAACACTAATTAGACTGTAAGCATCCATTTTTTTAATGAGCCTATTGCAAGTTTGCATGGGCTGTATGTAAATCATGGCTCCCATAGCAATTTAATAACCAGAGTGTCCAGTATGCAGTAACTCAAGCTTTCCCCATAAATGGGGGAGGGTAGACCAAGCATCAATTAGAGATCATGGCAGATTTGTACACTTTGAGTTCAACTTCATAAATATCAACTATTGGTGCTAGACCCAGTCTAGCATGTGACTGGTAAGAGGATTGAGAGGTAGCTGAGCAGGGAAAGTTTTAGGGCAAATTCCAAGTAGCTACTTCTGAGGCCCCAGGTACTCTTCCATGTCTATTCTCCAAGTAGGTAATTCCTTGTAGCCATTGGGGAAGCTCTCTCTAAGCCATCCAACTTGGTCTTCTCCATGCTCTCTTGTGTGGGGAAGAAAGAATTAGCAAACCAAAGGGAACCTCATCCCTGGAGAGGTGAAATTCCTTCTTGGGGTTCAGACAGGCTGGGGAGGTAGTGACTGCTATTTCTTAGCTTAAATAAGTTCCTTCCTTACCCTGAACCTCAGTTTCTCCACTTTCCAAATGGGAAAGTTCAATTCGGCCACAAAATTTTGCTCCAATGGTTCACAGACTCACAAAAGTAACCTTGGTTTCTTGAAGACTGGACCAGGACATTACCCCTGGTTGGAGAGTCTTTGAATGACCAAACTTAGAACAGACTGTGTTTGTTTTCCAAGGGCCAGTCTGCATAAATACAGAGAGATGCATCTTAGCAGCTGGCCATTAGGTGGCTAATTCTTTGGCCATGGTGACCCATAAAACAATAACATTTTAAAATAATCCCTGTCTGCTTTCTGGTAGTAATGGAGTTTTAGTAGAGGGGACAAAAAGTATTAAGCATTAGTATTTTCAGATTTCTTATAAATATCAACTCCAGGTACATATGAAGGGATATTGGGCCAATGAGGGTCTATTCCTTGGCGCTGATAACACATATTCCAAGAATGGGGTCCTCATTGGCTAGTCCCCTGATTATATGCATGTTAGGAATGAAGGCATTACAATGTAGTAATAGAATGCTAAACTTGAAGTCAGGAAGATCTGAGTTCAAATCATAGCTCACAAACTTAACAATGTGACCCTTTGCATTCTCAGTTTTTTCATCTGTAAAATGGAATTAATAGGAGCACCTACCTCACAGGGTTGTTGGACCCCCCAACAAAATGTAGGTAATGTGTTTTGAAAACTTAAGCTTAAAAAAATCTTTAAGTTAAAATAATAATGATAGGGGACAGCTAGGTGATGCAATGAATAGAGCACTGGCTCTGGAATCAGGAGGACCTGAGTTCAAATACGGCCTCAGACACTTAACATGAAAGCTAGCCATGTGACCTTGGGAAAGTCACTTAACCCCAATTGCCCTACCTTCCCTCAAAAAAAAAAGTAAAATAATAACAATAATGACAATAATAGCAATAGCGTTTACATAGTGCTTTAAGATTTTCAAAGCACTTATTTTATTTTCACAACTCTGGGAGATTGCTAATGTATTCCCATTTACAGTTGAAAAAACTGAGGCAGGCAAAAGTTAAATAATTTGCCCAGAGTCACAAAGCTAGTTAGGGTCTGAGACCAGATTTTAACTCAGGACTTCCTTGCTATGGTTCCAGGGCTCTATCAACTGTGTCACAACTTTTTGCTGTTTGTTTATTGACATTTTCATGTTTGTTGATGTTTATTAAATTTGTGATAAAAACAACTAAAATTAAGAAACTTAAAATGACTGCATAAATATAATTATTACTCTAAATTAATGTGGAATTATTAATATATTGATCATTAAGGTTAGAAGACAAAATAGGGTTGTAACTCAATGGAAGGAGAGCTCACAGGTTCTCCTTGGAGAAGGTAACAAGGCTGTTGACAGAGTTAGTTTTATCTTGTACAAAGAATAAAAGGCACTTCACTTTGTGGGTGACTTGGTCCCTTCATCTTATAGTGATCAAGATGAGAACAAGCGAAAAACAAACAAATAAACAAAACCTAAACCCAAAAACAACCAAGGGGATATTTGCAGATTATGGACCAGTATCTGTTTTGGAGGATGAGAAGGTAGAGGACTTTCATAAAGAACTTCAGCAAATCCTTTGAACTTAGTATGTAGTTTGATTCTTGGTGACTGTCAATACAAATATGGGCAAAGGGAAAAAGTGAGTTGGAAAATCTGACTTGGGTGCAAGAAATGAAAGATATTAAAGGTTTATAGACCACTAGGAAAATGAACATCTATGTAACATGAGTACTTTTAGAAAACAGTGGGAAATAGCTGGACCTGGCAAGAGCCAAACAACATTGTAAAGGAAGTGAAACTGACTGTTGAAATGATGAAATGATTAAACTGATAAAAATAGTGAAATTATCTCTTCAAGAAGCCACTGGGTTACTTATGTGGAAGTCATATCAAAATCAGCTGTTTATATTCAGTCAGTAAATCCACTAGCTAGATCAAAAGTAAAAAAAATGCATTAAATTAGAAGGACAAAGATGAGAAGATTGGCAATGACTTTCTGATATGTTTAAATGAGTCTTTGAAGTAGAAAATTGGGAAATGGAAATGTCTCATAAAATAGTCAAATAGTCAGAAATAGTATAAGTAAAAAACAAGCCTTCAGATAACAGTATTAAATGCAAATGAGCCATAGAATCATAATAGCATTTAAAGATAAAATTGGAAGGTGGAAAGCTAATAGATAAAAAATGGAAAAGATCTGCTAATGTTTTATAGAAAGCTACTTAAAAAAATCATCTGTGGCAATAGAATCACTAAACTTGGTTCTTAACCAACTACAGTCCCTAATGTACTTCATGAGGAAATGGAAATCGGTTTTAAAAAGTCCAAAACAACCAATGTTGGGAAGAGGAGCTACAACAGAATAATTCCATACTAAGGGAACATATAGTTAAGGTTTGAGAGCCCTGAAGAATCATTATACATAAGATCACCGGGGCAGGGAGCAAAATACCAAAAGAATAAAAGAAAAAATAAGTCATGAATGACATTATTGACTCCAAAAGACAGTTGAGAGGACATCAGTACATACCAAACCATATACCCGTTTCCTCATATTTATTTATTTTTGTTTTTATGCTTTTTTTTTGAGGGGGGAAGGTAGGGCACTTAAGATTAAGGAACTTTTCCAAGGTAACATGGCTAGTAAGTGTTAAGTGTCTGAGGATAGATTTGAACTCAGTTCCTCCTGACTCCAGGGCCGGTGCTCTATTCACTGAGCCACCTAGCCACCCTGTGTCATATTTATGAAATCTTTACAATAATTATCTATATTTTTCTGTTCATGTATACATATCTCCAAAGTATGGAGACATGAAAAGGGGACAGGTAATTTTTTTAGATTAAATTTTATAATTTTGTAAACAAAGATATACCTGTTATCTCTCTCACCTCCCTCTGTTGCCCATTGCGAAAACAATGAAAGCAACATCCCCTTTTCCTAACATGTAAAGTCAAGCAAAATACATTCTTGCACTGACCATGACAGTACATACACACACACACACACACACACACACACACACACATATATATATATATATATATATATGCATATACATATATATCATAATCTGAACCCTGCAATATTTCTCTTCTGGAAATGGCATATGCTGTTTTATCACCAGTCCTCTGGAATTGTGGTTAGTCATTGTCTTTATCAGAATTTTTAAGTCCTTCAGAATTGTTTGTCTTTATAATATTATTATATTGTATAAATTGTTCTCCTTTTTCTGCTTGTTTCATTTTGCATCAATTCATATCAGTCTTCTAAGGTTTCTCTGAACCCATTCCCTTCATCATTTTTTTATAGCATAATAGTTTCCTATTAAATTAAAATACCATGACTTGCTCAACCATTCCACGATTGATGGATAGTCCTTTGGTTTCCAGTTCTTGGGCACCACAAACAGAGCTGCTATGAATAGCTTTTTGTACATGGGTCTTTTTCCTTTTTCTTTGATATTTTTGATCCATAGACTTATCATTAGGTTAAAGGGTAGGCACAATTTAATAGTTTTTTGGGTATAATTCTAAACTGCTTTTCAGAAAGTCTGGACCAGTTCACAGATTCGCCAAGAACAGAACTCTTGTTTGCCCTGTTTGCTCACGACTCCTCCAGCATTTGTAATTTTTCCTTTTTTGGCCAACTTTGTCAATCTGATGTATGTGAGGCAGAATCTCAGTTTTAATTTTATTTTTTCTAATTATTAGTCATTTAGAGCCATTTTTTTCTTATGGCTTTTGAGAGCATTGATTTCTTCCTCTTGAATTTTAACAGGCAAACTTTTGCATATACATTTCAATATTAGTTCATGTATTTTTAGTTACATAACTTACAGAAAAGTATGAGATATGACATTTATCTATTATTGATCATTTCTCGATGACCAAAATGATAAGAATAAGAACATAAAAGAGAAGGAGGAAGAGGCTGAACAGGAGAAGGAGAAGAACAACAACACAAATCAGTTGATTCCCAAAGAAAATCATCAGTTAAAATTTTTCCTGGATAGGGAGTCTCTTTCAAGCAAATGGCAGCTTATAAGAAATGCTTCAATAAACTCAATCACAGAGATAAGCCTGTTCAGTAGCCCTCTGATTATTACTATGACATGAGACATAATTTGAGACCCCTACATGATGCGCATGTTCCACCTACAGTGGAAAAAGTTCCATTGCCATTTAAGATATCCTGGTAGAATAGGACCCAAATGAAAGAGGCAGATCTTAGATTATAAGGTCTTTAATGGGTTCCTGCTTGCTGATGATTTTGTTCTGATTGTGAGCTAGCACGAGAATATTAAAGATCTCAATGAGATCCGTGATTACTCAAAAGAGATCAACCTAACAATTCATGTAGAAAAAAATAAAATAAATGAAAAATCTCTAATGCTTCAATTATGATATGTAGTTGGATGGTCAATCCATAATACATCTATACATGTATTATGGTGGCTTTGGAGCATATTTAGATCACTTAATATGGAGGTACCTTTATTCTGGGAGGAGACATTCTGTATTCCCTTTCCATATGGGTGGGAGTTGCCTCCTTTAGATGGCTGCATAGCTGGAACCCTAGCTGTGTCCCTAAAACTGCCCAACTGGTCAATCTCAATCTCTCTCTTGTGTGCTTTTTACTGCTGTGTCCAGGGAGAGTGAAGGACATAGTTTACTCAGAGCGCAGGCACCACGAATTGAACTAGCAAGGGGGAAGGGTTCACTAGATGCTAGGAGCATGTTTGTATATTTATTATATCTTTGAAGTAAATATTCCTTTGAAAAAGCTACTCCAGCTGTAAGTTGCTAAATGGCACTAAAGTGCTGGAACTCTCTATTAATTGGGGAAACATCTTTGCTGGGAGCTGGAGTCGATGGCAGAGAGCGTAGACATCCTCAACTCTTCCTTAAGGGTACTAGAGTACCCTAGCCTGGGGATGAGATGTAATACACCTGGCCTTCAGACTGTGAGCACCAAGGAGGTCACTATTACACATGTACTGGGGAGAAGCAATGAAGATGGATAATGTAAAGGAGGAAGAGAAGCATTTTGGACCTTATTTGAAAAATTATGTAGGTTTTAAGAATCCCAAATTGTTTCTCAGCATGATTTTTTTTAACATAAATATTGTCCAAGTGGTACTGGATGGTCTTTTATCTCAGTTCATCATGGTCTGAAGAATCAAAGGGGGATTTGACTCCAAGGGAAATAATGGAAAAATGTGTAGTGGGCTCAAGCAAGTGGCAGCATATTTCCCATGATTACTAGCACAAGTGATATCACTGAGCAAATGAAAGATCAGAAAAATATCTAATCTATTAGATGTATTAGCCTCTTCCTTGGAGGTAGATTCACCCTTTTTGTTTTTGATACTCATAATTTGTTTTTCTTCTTTCTTTTTTTTATCATATTGGCTAAGGGTCTATCAATTTTATTGTTTTTTTCATAAAAGCAGCTTTTAGTTTTATTTATTAATTCAATAGTTTTCTTAATTTCCATTTTATTAATCTCTCCGTTAGTTTTCATTATTTCTAATTTAGTATTTAATTGTGGATTTTCAGTTTGTCCTTTTTCTAGCTTTTTCAATTGCATGCCCAATTCATTGACCTCCCTTTTCTCTAATTTATTCATGTATGAACTCAGGGATATAAAACTTCCCCTAAGAACCTCCTTTGCTGCATCCCACAAATTTTGGTATGTTGTCTCATTATTGTCATTCTCTTGAATGAAGTTACTGATTGTTTCTATGATTTCTTGTTTGACCCGCTCATTCTTTAGGATTAAATTGTTTAGTTTCCAATTAGTTTTTAGTCTGTCTTTCCATGGCCCTTGATTGCATATGATTTTTATTTCATCATGATCTGAGAATGATGCATCTGCCTTTCTGCACTGAATTGTGAGGTTTTTATGTCCTAGTACATAGTCCATTTTTGTGTATGTGCCATGTACTGCTGAGAGAGAGTATATTCCTTTTTATCCCCATTCAGTTTTCTCCAGAGATCTATCATACCTACCCTCTCTAAAATTCTATTCACCTCCTTAACTTCTTTCTTGTTTATTTTGAGGTTAGATTTATCAAATTCAGAGAGGGGGAGATTAAGGTCCCCTACTAGTATAGTTTTGCTATCTATTTCTTCCTCTAATTCCTTTACCTTCTCCTCTAGGAATTTGGATGCTATACCACTTGGTGCATATATGTTAATTAATGATATTGTTTCATTCTCGATGGTGCCTTTTAGCAGGATATAGTTTCCTTCCTTATCTCTTTTAATTAGATCAATTTTTGCTTTTGCTTTATCTGAGATAAGGATTGCTACCACTGCTTTTTTTTTTGCTTTAGCTGAAGCATGATATATTTTACTCCAGCCTTTTACCTTTACCCTGTGTGTATCCCTCTGTTTCAGATGTGTTTCTTGTAAACAGCATATTGTAGGATTATGGTTATTAATCCATTCTGCTATCCACCTCCGTTTTATGGGAGAGTTCATTCCATTCACGTTCATAGTTATGATTACTATCTGTCTCTTTCCCTCCATCCTATTCCCTCCCCTGTCTTTGCTTATATTTTTCTCCCCTTCTCCCTTCCCCTCCTTAAGAGTTTTCCTTTTGACCACCACCTCCATCAGTATTCCCTTCTTATCAGCCCCCCTCCCTTTTCCTCCTCTTCCCCCTTACTTCTTCCCTCCCTTCTAACCACCCCCCCCCTTTCGTAGCCCTTTCCCCCTCCTACTGCCTGTAGGATATTTTTATACTTAATGTAGTATGTTATTTATTCTTCACACCAAGAATGACAGAAACAAATCTCATGCAAAGCTCTTCTCCCTCCCCTCTTTCCCTCTATTATGATATGTTTTGTGTCTTTTCTCCATAGAGTCCTATGCTTAACTGATTGTGTTATTCCCTCCTTGTACCAGAACCAATGAGGGAAAAGCTCATATAATACTCATCTCCCTCCCTTCTTTCCTTCTGCTATATTGTTTTTATGCCTCTTGTGTGGCATAATTTACCCTTTTCCACTTCATTCTTTCCTCTTCTTCCATTGCAGTCCCTTTGTAGACTTTAATAAGGTTTTTTAAATCTGCATTTTGTGTAATTTATACTTATACCCTCTACTTGTCTATAAACAGTTTGCTCTTATTAAATAACAGGGTGTGTGTGTGTGTGTGTGTGTGTGTGTGTGTGTGTGTGTCCTTGTTTACCTTTCTATGTCTCTCTTGTGTCACATAATTGGAGGTTGAATTTTCCATTGAGCTCTAGCTTTTTCATCAGGAAGGTCTAGAAATCTGTCATATCATTGAATGACCATCTCTTTGCCTGGAAGAATATGCTCAGTCTCGCTGGGTAGGTGATCCTTGGTTGTAACCCGAGCTCTTTTGCCTTGTGAACAATTGTATTCCACTTCCTCCAATCTTTCAGTATAGAGGCTGCCAAATCCTGTTTGATCCTCACTGAGGATCCACAATATTTGAATTGTTTCTTTCTGGCCACTTGAAGTATTTTCTCCTTTATCTGGTAGTTCTGGAGTTTGGCCACAACATTTCAAGGACTTTTCAATTTGGGATCTCTTTCAGGAGGTATCCAGTGGATTCTCTCAATTTCTATTTTACCCTCTGGTTCTAGTATCTCAGGGCAGTTTTCCTTGATGAGCTCTTGGAAGATGTTGTCCAGGCTCATTTTTTCATCATGATTTTCTGGTAGGCCTATGATTCTCAGATTATCTCTCCTGGATCTGTTTTCCAGGTCAGTTATTTTTCCATTGAGATATTTTACCTCTTTTCCTAATTTTTCATTCTTGATGTTTTATTTGACTAATTCTTGGTTCCTCATAGAGTTATTTGCTTCAATTTGGTTGCTTCTAGTTTTTAGTGAATTATTTTCCTTGGTTAGTTTTTGGAGCTCCTTTTCCATATCACACATTTTTTTTCTTTCTTCATTGTAATGTTCTTCTAATTTTGTAATTTTGATTTTAAAAGAATTTTTCATTTTATCTCCTGTCTCTCTAATTTGGTTTTCAAAATTCCTTTTGAAATCATCTAAGATTTCTTTCTGTGCTTGGGACCAGTTTCCTGTTGAGGCTTCAGCTGTGTGTCTGGAGTCAACACTGTTTTTCTCTGAATTTGGTTCCTCCCTCTCATGATAGTGGGATTCTAACATCTTTGTCTTTGCAGTCTGCTTTCTACCCATTTTGAGGCGGGGCCCAAGCCATGACCTTCTTCTAGGGTTCCCAAGCCTTTGCTGTTTAAAGTTTTGTCAGGGGGCAATAATTACTATGTTTTCAGGGTCAGAGGGGGAGATTGGAGCAGCTGGGGTTCACTCTGCCATCCTGGTTCCTGGAGGTCCAGATAGGGGTTTTTTAAATTTCTGAGCTGTGGATTGGTAGTCCCAGGAATAGTTGCTGCCCCTGCCAGGGGCCCTGCATTTGATTCTTACCCTGCTCAGTTCAGTCCCAGCCCTGCAGTGATAGGCCTGGCAATGGCCCTTCTGGTTGGTGGGTCAACTTGCCCCCACCTTGATCAGGCCAGGGCTCTGTCTGAGAGCTTTGGCGTTGGCATCCATGCCTCTGTCTCTTAATTTAACATAGTGGGAAAAGGACTGGATTTTGACTCAGAAGGTGTGAGACAGTTCAAATCTTGCATCTGGCACTCACTTGGTTTGTGACCCTCGGAAAGCCCTTTCCCCTCCTCTGAGTCTCATTTTTTTGTATCTGTAAAGTGGGTATAACTACTCATCTATCACAGGATTGCATCATCTCATATTATGAGAGAGGAAAGTGCTTTGTAAACCTTTAATTATTGTAGAAATGAGAGCTATCCACTAGTGGGAAAATGTAGACAAAAAACTGCAAAGAATGAAAAGGTATGGAAGGAGGGTGTGACCTGTGCTGGTGAAGGCATCATCTGCAAGGTCACAGAACTATCAAATAATAAAACCTTATGAGATAAAACATTCTTTACTCTGCCCTAGTATCCAAGCTCAGATAGAAATAGGGGCCACTAAACTATACATAAGAATCTCTGAGGGCCCCATATTGACTTCGAAAATCTCATATTATCATGATCTATGTTCTATTGTATTTTTATTTATTTTGTTAAATATTTTCCAATGACATTTTAATCTGCTTTCCTCCCCCTAAGGAGTTTGCTACAGCCCTCTCAAATAAATCTTCCTTCACTATCCTCAGAATGTCTCTGAGATAGGCAAGGAGGTCTTATTATAACCTTCTTTGGCAGGTGAGAAAACAGACACTATAGGAGAAATGATCCATCCAAAATTATAGGAAGTGTTGACTTGACCCCTTCCATCCTGCCGTCTGAGATTAGGCATTGGGCTGTCTTAGTTCAGTGATCTTTCTACCAAACTCAGATTTCTATCATTTCCAAAGGGGCCAGAGCCCCTGTGGATTTGGGAATCTTCCCCACCTCCATTCTACCCACCTCTATCTATTTAGTAGAAAAGAGCAGATTCTCCCCAGGGTCCAATGTCATATTTTCATATTTTGTAAGCTTTTAAACTTGTATTGATATGTTTTTCTTTTAACAGCTCCATTTCTAAATATATCCTTATTCCCTCCATTACCTGGTGAGTCTTCTTTTGTAACAAAGAATAAAAAAAGAGAAAAATCTGCAAAATTAACCAACACATCAACTGAGTCTGAATGTGTCTGCAATGTTCTACAGACATAGTCCCTCACTTCTGCAAAGGAAAAGAAGAAGGTATATTTTTCTCATATCTTCTATGGAGTTAATCTTGGTCATGATAATTATGGTCATTTGAATTATTATAATTATGAAGCATTTGACCTCCCTCCCTCCCTTTCTTCCTCTCTCTCTCCCTTGCTTCTTTCCTTCTCTCTTTCTTTTTTCTCCCTCCCTCCTTTCCTTTTCTCCCTTCCTTCCTTTTCTCCCTTCCTTCCTTTTCTCCCTTCCTCCCTTCCTTCCTTCCTTCCTTCCTTCCTTCCTTCCTTCCTTCCTTCCTTCCTTCCTTCCTTCCTTCCTTCCCTCCTTCCTTCCCTCCTTCCTTCCCTCCTTCCTTCCTTCCTTCCTTCCTTCCTTCCTTCCTTCCTCCCTCCCTTTCTCCCTCTCTCTCTCTTTCTCTCTCTCTTTCTCTCTCTCTTTCTCTCTCTTTCTTTCTTTCTTTCTTTCTTTCTTTCTTTCTTTCTTTCTTTCT
>NW_027187280.1:4587583-4656779 GCF_028583685.1 Petaurus breviceps papuanus | reverse complement strand
TCTTTCTTTCTTTCTTTCTTTCTTTCTTTCTTTCTTTCTTTCTTTCTTTCTTTCTTCTTCCCTCTTTTCCATTTAGATGGAAAACTACCTGGAGGCAGCTAGGTGGTACAGCAGCATACTGGACCCAGAGTCAGGAAGATTTGGTTTCACATCATGTTTCGGACACTTACTAGTTGTGTAAGCCTGGCCAAGTCACTTAAAACCTCTTAGCCTTAGTTTCTTCAACTAGAAAATAAGGATAATAGTAGCACTTACCTCCCAGTATTGTGAAGATCAAATGATTTTTTTGTAAAGTGCTTAGCGTAGTGACTGGCACATAATAGGCATTTAATGAAAGCTTATTTCCTTCCTTCCTATATTGTTATAGTCCTTATATCTGCTATTTTCTAGTCATTACATATCAATATATATGTCTCTACATTCTCCACGCCTATCTGAACTTTCAATTTCTATCCTCTCTGGTGATACAGTAGTGTCTCACAGCATTTATGAACTACAATCTGTTTGCCTCTTCTTCAGTCTGTGTGATCCACGTTTTTTGCGAGGTTCCCCAGCTCCCAAGAGAGGAGCTCTGTGGTCTGACCTTTCGGACTTAGGTCCCCCAAAGCAAAACCAGGGAATGTGGCTCTTCTGGCCTTCCTGAGAAATAACAAAGAGAAGCATAAAGTCCCCTCTCGGACCGCTCTATTGAAAGTCATCACACATGGGGTGGCTAGGTGGCGCAATGAATAGAGCATTGCCCCTGGAGTCAGGAGGACCTTAGTGCAAACTTGGCCTCAGACACTTAACACAAAAACTAGCTGTGTGACCTTGGGCAAGTCGCTTAACCCCAATTGCCCTCCAAAAACAACCAAAAAAAGTCATCACAGCCTGGTGAACTCTTCTGTTGAACTCCTGATTCTTTGACTCCTCTCAACAATGTTCAATTCTCTTATACTTTTATCTTCTCTCTAGATAACCTAGGGCATTCTCAAGTCTCTGGCTCAGACGCCAGCTAAAAATCCCAAGGGTACATGGGTATTCTATCATCGCCAATGCCTTTATCAAGATGGATAATTTCAGGTGGCCTAGGTTGGTTTAATGAACAGGTCTTTCTTTTTTCAAATTAGTTTGCCCTTCCTAAGCTATATGGGAAGAATAGTTCTGGAAGTGGAAAAAATGTGTCTTGCCAATGAACACTGTAAATGTGACTTGGAAGCCATTGCTTAAAGCATGGAGTTTTTTTTTTTAATATTTTGCTGTCCCCAAGGGAATGAATGAGAATAAAAGCTTAGCTTAGCTTATTTTGGTGAGGCAAAGGAGCATCAAGAACACACATATTAGAGGGAAGGAACATGGCGACCATACAGGTACAGAAGGTCAGCCCCAAAGGGACTTGCACCTCCCCTAGGCCTTTTAGCTAAGACCAAGCACAGAGGTAAATGTGATATTGGAGAGCATTTAGTCCAACCTTCTCATTTAACAGAGAAGACAATAATGCCGGCTGAGGCCATTGGGTTCATACAGCAAGGATGGGCACTCCCACTGACTATAACTCTAACCACCTTATCATTAAGGGTAATCGGGATTTATCAACTACCATCTTCTCCACCATACCGCTCTGGGCTCTTAGCAGGAAGGACAAGGCACCATCAGCAAACAAGGCATACCTAACTCAAGCAGTATGGGGACCACCCTCTGACTCTAAATGAAAGGAGATTTTTGAATTAGAGAAGAAAAATGGGGAGAAGGCACTGGGAAAAGAGGACACAGGGACTTCTGCCTCTGCTTCCTTCTAGGGAGTTGTGTTTGTCCTTCGTTCTGGAAGAAGACCACGGCATCAGGGAGAAGAGGACATGACTTGCAGATGACTTTGGTTTGAGTGAGGGAGGGCTATGCAAGGTCACCAGCCTTGCTTTCTCCTCCAGAGTCATCTGGGTCCAGTGGCCAGATATTCATCAGGACAACTGGAGATGGTCCAAGATGCAATGGGAGACCCTGGCCCTTTTAGGCTTAGGCCTTTTCAGGTACTCACTTAGAATGAGGTAACATTAGAGTGAAGCTCATTCAGTGAATAGGTCTCTTTAAGAAGTGAGTCAAGGGATGCCCCCCTTTAATTAGAAAAAAAAATCAAGCTGGGAGGGGAAGAGACCCTCAGGGTTACAAAGACCCTCATTATTGAAGGGGATCTCAGCTGCCTTCTAGTCCAATCTGTGCTTGATCAAGAATTCTCACTATAACTTCCTCAATTAGTGTCATTAAAATTCTGCTGAAATGATGAAGCACCAATACAGTTTGAGGGTAAACTGCTCTAATTTTGGACAGCATTTAACTCCAATATCAAACTTAAAGCTTCCTCTTGGCAACTTCTATTGGTCATCTCTTCTCCAGAGGCCTTTTCTTGGGGTTATTTTTATCTGAGGACTAAGGAGAGCAAGTATGAGCTTTTTATTCAGTCACCATCTCTCTATCAAATTATCTTTCTCTGGGCTAAAAATTCTTATTTCCTTCAACTAACCTTTATGCACCTTGGTCTCTAGTCTTTCATCTCCTGATATCTTCCTATTACTTAGGCTCCAGTTACTTATGTCCTTTTAAAATTGTCCATTGTTGACAGAAGAAAAAAACCTACAAGAAGTATACAAAAGCCCCTAGTACTAACACACCACAGTCCAGACATGGTCTGACCAGAGCCAAGGGCAATGGGACTGTCACCCTATTTGTTCTCAATAAGCTCTCTCTCGTCTAGACAGACTTTATATGGCTGGAGTCTGAGTGAGGGCAGAAATAAGTCAGTTCACTGAGGTCAAGTGGTCCCAAAGAAGAAAGGGCCACTGCCAGGGCCCAACAGGACTAGACCATCATTTCCCAACATATTCTTCCACACATTACTTTGGGAGTTCAGAGTCATAAGTTCTACCTTTAGCTATGTTACTAATTCCCTGTGTGACCTGGAGCAAGAAGAAAGGGAAAGGAATTTTTATAAATCTGTCATTCATGAATAACAGCTGATAGTAGGTGGAAAGGTACCTTAGAATGGCAGAAAGAACTTTGGCCTAATGGTCAGAGCTCTGGATACTAGTCCTGACTCTGTGGGACTTGGGTAAGTCATTTCTCTTCCTTCTCTGAGTCTGTTTCCTTCTCTATAAAATGAGGGGCTTCAATGAGATCATAGGATCACAGATTTAGAGCTACAAAAAGAAGTCCTCTAAGATCCTCACCCTGCCTTGATATTCGATGGCTCCGTATTTCTACATATTGCTTGGATCAGGTTCCTCTGAATCAGGCCTCTGTGTGCTTCTGAAAGCAATCTGTTGTCCTGAATTGAGAGAAAGAGACAGAGACAAAGAGAAACAGAAACAGATGAGACAGAGAGACAAAGAGAGGAGGAAGAGGGAGGGAGAGAGAGAGAGAGAGAGAGAGAGAGAGAGAGAGAGAGAGAGAGAGAGAAAATTATTTTATTTTCTCATCTGTAAAATAATGGCACTGATGATCTTTAGAGTTCCTTTGTGGCCTGATATTCAAAACTTAATGTTTTCCTTTTTGTAGAGATTTGGCTGCCAAAATGTATGATGTACCTGTGTGTGTGTGCGCACATGTTAAAGTTGTGAATGTTATGTTTCAAGTTGATGTGGTTGAACTGATAGGACTTTTGGGCAGATACCAGAAACAAACATTGCTATGGGAACTTTTTTATCTTTCCTGTAGGGTTTTCTCCTGTCAACAATGTACATTGCTGCTCCCTCCCTGCCCCCAGCTTCATTGTGACCAGTGGGTAAGCATTTCTCCATTACCAGCAGGTTTGATTAATTCTCTCCATAGCTCTTCAATTGAGTGGAACAATCCTTCAGGGGTTAAGGCTTTTGCTGCTGTCATCAACCAAATGGATAATTACTCCAAGGAAGGGAATAAAGACAAAAGGAGCTAAATAAAGCAAACTTGTCTCCCTTCCTTGGAATTGGGAGTGGGGCAAAGAAGGTAACTTGGTGATGGTGGTGGGGGACACAATTAGGATATCAGAAACTTAGACATAATGGAAAGGTTGGTCTCATACAGGCCACTGTACTCATGTGAAAGACATGGAGGGAATGTTAGAAATGGAAAGGACTTTACTCTTCATTTTACAGAGGAAGAAACCAAGGTCCACAGAGGGGAGATTTACCCAGGCTTCTGATTGCAAATCCAGTGCTATTCTCAAGACACCAAGAGCAGAGCTAGATTGGACTTCCCCCCTAAGCAGAATGGGCCAGACAAGCAGCGGTGAATGATAGAAGGTGAAATGATGCCGTTTGCATGTGATAGGAACATTTTAGGTGCTAAGAATTTTATCAAATGCCTCCTGATCTCTGACGGACAAAAATGAGACTAGGGCATGATCTCTCCTTGGGAAGCAGCTCAAGCTGCATTCCTTGGGAGATTTAAGGCTGGTTTGGAAAACCCACTGGAGAGTATGTGGTAGGGACTGGCCTGCTTGGGATAGGGAGTATACCAATGAACTGGTCGGTATTTTCCATCTCTAGTTTCTTCTGTGCCTTTGAGTCAAAAGTGGCCTCAGCCTGGGATTTCAGCCTAGGATTTAAATTACTTTCTCTCCATTATTTATTATGTAGAATTTTAGACATGTTACAGTCACAAAATGTCCTGAAATCTTTTCTGAGGCCTAGGCCTTTCTAATCCATGGGGGGTGTTCTGAGACTCAGACTGGGCCTTCTTAGGCAAGTGGAGCTGGTGTCTGGGTCGGGGGGGTGGTGGAAAGAGGTAGGTCAGAGGAAGAGTTGGGATGAGTTACTGTGGAGAGGGCTTCAGGCATGGCTCATAGCATTGCATCTCTGGGATTCTCAGCTTCCTGTTCAAATTATTTGGAACATTGATGTTTTTTAAAAAATTATAATTTTTATGGAAACTCTCATTTCTCTCTCTGCCTCTCTCTTTCTGTCTCTGTCTCTCTGTCCCTATCTGTCTCTCTCTCAATTCAGGACAGCAGACTGCCTTCAAAAGCAGAGGTCTGACTCAGGAGAACCTGTACTAAGCAATAGGGACAAACATAGAGCCATGTCAAAGGTGTGTATGTGACTGTGTGTGTGTGAGTGTGTTTGTGTGTGTGTGAGTGTATGTGTGAGGGTATGTGTGTGAATGTGTGTATGAGTGAGTGTGTGTATATGTGTGAGGGTATGTGTGAGTGTGTTTGTGTGTGTGTGTGAAGGTATGTGTGTGAATGTGTGTGTGTATGTGTGTGTGTGATCTTAGAGGTCTTCTTCTTGTGTCTCTAAATCTGTGATCTTATGATCTCATCCAAATCCCTCATTTGATACAGGGAAAAACAGACCAAGAGAAGGAAGGAGGAGAAGTGACTTGGCCAAGTCCAGCAGAGTCAGGCCTAGAAGCCAGAGCTCTGTCTGTTAGGCCAGTGTTCTTTCTGCCATTTTACAGACCTTTCCACCAACTACTAACCAGGCATTTATGACCCTATCTAACCCACCCCATCTTTGAAGCTCTGTCTCCATCTAATACCAAACAGTGCCTTGAATTTTTTTTTTAGTAAATAATGGGATGCCAAATTCCCTAAATATAATATAGTCCATTCAATAGGACCTCCTAGTAATGACCCAGAATATAAACTCTTTGAGAGCTTATTTCATTTCTGTCTTCTTATCCTTAGTATCTTGAGCAGTGACTGGTACCTTATATTATAATATAATAATTAATAAATGTTTGTTGATTAATTGATTGTCGAACCAACTTTTCTGTGAACGTACAAGGGGGGTAGTGGTGTTGGAGGTGAGGGGTATGTTGGCTCTAATATCTGGGTTTTTTAAATCTCTGTTGCTCATCTCTAAATCCTACCTGTCTTCTGAAACTTATATTTCTTAACTGCTTAAGGCCAGCAGACCTCCCTTTCCACTCTATCTTCTCCTTGACTTAAACACAGTACTCCAGGGGATAGGCAGTGACCAGTGCCTTCTAACGTACATATGATGTAAAACACCCCCACACACCTTCTGTTTGTCTGGAATAGCTAAGCTAACCTGGGCTGGTCCCTCCAGTCCTCCTCCAGGTTCCTGTATGAATCACCGCAGAGACAGCTCCCTGCCAAAGGCAAAGGATGGAGAAAGGAGGAGGAGAAGCTTTCCAGGTAGGGTCCAGCCCCAGGCTGGAGAATGAAGGGGAGGAGCTGTGCTCCCTGGCTTCCCCAGGGATGGGAGGTGCAGGTGGTGGGATGATAGAAGCTGCCTAATTCTTTCTCCCCACCTTTGAGTCACCCACCACTGGAGGCAGGGCAGGATGCCATGACCTGGAAGACCAGTTAAGATACTCATTGGTCTCCCTCTATCTGCCCTGCCCTCCTCGATCTATCCTAAAACATGTTTCCAGATTAATATTTCTAAAGGATGGCTTGGGTTCCAACACTCATCTGCTCAAAAACCTTTAATGGCTCCCTTTGCCAAACTAAATGAAATCTAATTCCTTCACCTGGCATTCAAGGGCATCAGTGATTTGACTACAGCCTTCTTTCCCAGCCTTTCATGTATCTTGTACTCTTTTGTAAACAGGCTATTTATAATTTTTCAAACAAATCCTGTACTTTGTTGCCCCTGAGTCTTTATGTATGCTGTTTCCTCTAGAAGGAAGGAAGGAAGGAAAGAAGGACAGAAGTTCGGATGGAAGGAAGGAAGGAAGGAAGGAAGGAAGGAAGGAAGGAAGGAAGGAAGGAAGGAAGGAAGGAAGGAAAGTGAAATAACAATAAGAAATGAGTTTATTTAAAGATGAGCTGAGAATGAGAGGAGGAACCTTAGGAAACATCTGGTCTAAATGCTTCATTTCACAAATGCTGAAACAGAGGCATGAAGGTGAAATGACTTACCTAGACTCACAAAGTTAGTTAAGTAGAGAGGGAGGGGGGTAAGGAATATGCATTTCTGTAGTGCCTACTATGTGCCAGATAATGGGCTAAATGCTTTACAAATGTTATATCATTTGATCTTCACAACAACCCAGTGAGGTAGGTGTTATCGTAAACACTATTTTACGTTTGAGAGAAAACTGAGGCAAACCATGGTTAAGTGACTTGCCCAGGCTCACAAAGCTACTGAGTGTCTGTGGCTGGATTTGAATCATAGTCTTCCTGACTCCAGACCCAGCACTCTATCTACCTGTCCAGACAAGATTCAAACTCAGGTCCTCGGACTCACTTAAAGTTCTATTTCTATCACACTCTGTAGCATTTTTTCCCCTTCTGGTAGCAAGACAGTTGGCCAGCTGAGGGCTACTCTAGTTTATGTGAGGGCAAATCCTGAGTCCCTGAACTTTAAAAAGAAGGGGAGAAGGGTGTGTATTAAAGATGTGTGTGTGTGTGTGGGGGGGGTTTAGAGAGGAAGGGCCCTCCTCCTTTCCTATGTGCACCTTATCAAAATGTGGTCAGCACAGCACTTGGAACATATTAAACACATCATCAGGCTTCTTCATCCCTTCATTCCCTTGGACCTGGAATCCTATGCACTCTCATACTAAAAGAAGAAGAGTAGCTAGCAATCACAGAGTTTACAGAGCACATTACATATGTTATCTCATGGAACTACTGCCTCATTTTTCCTGACTACAAAATGAGATCTATGGAGCAGAGATGGTGAAAGGCCGGGCTATGTAATGAATTTAGAACCTGACTTGAAGTCAGGAAGATGTGGTGTGAATTCAGCCTCAGATACTTCCTAACTGCTTGACCTTGGCCAAGTCACTTGACATCTTTAAGTATCAGTACTCTCATCTTTAAAATAGGAATGATTTGAACTCATGATCTCAAAGGTCCCTTCTAGGTCTAAATCAGTGATCCCATGAATATAATATGAATATGAAGCTGTTTGAACACTTTGGATTCGTAGTTTTGTTGAAGTAAAAAGTAAAAACTTGCTTAACAGTAGGGGACTGAGGATTGGGGAAGTAAGAGTTGTAAGGGGTGCCTCTGAGATCATTGAGTCAAACCCCCTCATTTTACAGGTGAAGAAACTGAGGAAAACAAAGGCCTACAGGGGAAGGGACTTACCTGAGGTCTCTTAGCTAGGTGGTAGTGTCAGTATTCAAACCCAGGTCTTCAGACTCAAAATCTAGTGGTTTTTCTCCTACGGCTTCTTGCCTTCTTCCTCTGGCCACAGAAGGGTTAAATTGCTGACCAGAAGGGACCTTCCCTAACCTAGCTCTCAGAACTGGAAAGAGCAGGCAGGGACATGGATCTTTCTCAGAATTTTACAGAACCTGGGTTAGTTTCCTACAGATTTCTCCTTAAAACAAATAACAGCAGGGTAATCGATTGCCAAACTGGTGAATGGGACAAGCTTTCCACACCATGCTTACCTGCCATTCCCAGAATGCACTGGAAATGTCCATTAAAACCCTCAGCAGGCATTCCTTGGTGCCCTCTGATGGGCACTATGGTGGAAACTGTTGGGAAGCAGATGGAGATTGAGACCTCAGGTAGAGGTTCTCTGCCCTCAAGGGATTTGTAGTCTAGGTAGGGAGAAGAGGGGCACAGGTAGCTATGGAAAGTCATCCCAGAGTTCAGAACAATGCACAATGCCAACATGGTGCTGGGGCCGTATCTCCTAGTACACAGAGGTGGAAAGAAAACACATCAGCCAGATCTTGGTGGTGAGAATGAACCTGGTGCATTGATAGATCAGTGAGGATCCTGTCCTGCCTGTGAAGAGGGTTCATGTAAAAAACAAGTGAGAAATAAGCTTGGAGAGGTAGGTTAGGACAGACTGTAAAAAGCCTTGAATGCCTGGCTAGATGGGGATAAGATGCTAGTTCCAATTTTCTTGGTATCTCTCTGCAGTGCCTAACAAAGGGCTTAGCCCAGAAAAAGTGTTTAATAAATGCTTGTTGATTGATTTCTATCCCAATGCTTAGCATAGTACTCAGCACATGTTTTTTGTTGTTGTTCAGTCATTTCAGTAGAGTCTAAGTGGCTCCATTTGGGGTTTTCTTGGCAAAGATACTGGAGTGGTTTGACAGTTCCTTCTCCAGTTCATTTTACAGATGAGGAAACTGAGGCAAATAGGGTTAAGTGACTTCCCTAGGGTCATGCAGCTAGTAAGTGTCTGAGGTAGAATTTGAGCTCAGATATTCCTAACTCCAGGCACAGTCTTCTAGCATCTAAGCTGCTCTACTTGGCATATAGTAGGTGCTTAACAAATGCTTATTGATTGATTGCGTTGTTTAATTAGGCAAAAAAACAACAACAACCAAATGCCATAGTAATTTTTAATACTCTAAATGCTAGGGGAAATACAGATTTTTGTATCAACCTTCTTGCTCACAAATATATGCCTTTAGTTCAGGAGATCTTAGGCTGAGCCAGAACAGGCCCGCTGACTCAAAACTCATTAGATGCTTTCTTCCCTGGGCCTCAAGTAACACCAACTTTCTGATTCTGGACTGATAGAATAGAGTAGAGACTCTGGGCTGTTCACAGGCTCAACTTTGGCTCTCAAACACAGCTTTGGAGAAGCCACCTTTGCACAGTAGTGAAGGTCATGTAAGGACACCTGAGCTGAGGCGTCCTCACCTGCCCTGGCAGCAGCCCACACTCCCACACACTGCTGGGAGGGGAGGAGGTTGAGGTTTGTGGCACCTTCACCCAGGCATCAATGGGCCACACATTGCTAGCCTCTGGTATTCCCTATCATTTCACCATCCTGTGCCTCATGAACCTTGTCTACACCTAGAGCTGTGCCCCATAGCTAGGTCTCTGGGGGCTGGGTAACTTTGGACAAGTCACTTATCTTCTCTTTTCCTCATTTGTAAAATGAGTGGTTTGAGTAGGTTATCTTTAATGCTCCTTCCTATGCCTCTGAGTTCAGTATAAGAGAAGGATCCAGGCCTGGAGGCACTGGAACTGTCCACAGGGGTTGGAGGGCATTCATTTAACCTCCACATATCATTAGAGGACCTCAGAAATGAAATGGAATTTCCCTCAGGAAAGGGCAAAGTAGGGCTGAGTAGCCCTAGGGACTTTGAGGGGAAGGAGAATGGACAGGAATGGTCAGAAAAAGATTGAATGGATGGAAATAGAGAAGGACTAGAATGGATGAAATACTCTAAAAGATAATAACTTCTTTGAGTGCAGAGATTGTGTCTTATTTATGTTCATACCTGGCACCAAGTATGCTGCATTTCATATAATAATAACTTACATTTCTGAAGCACTTACCTGTGGGGTTTGTAGTACAAGCAATATTAGCCCCATTTTATAGTCAAATTTTCAGTCAAGTAGTGTTTATTAAACACCTGCTATGAGTCAAGGGCTGTGCTAATCTGGGGATATACAAAGACAAAACACCAGACGAGGGGCAGAGGATTAGAGTGCTTTGGTCACTATGAATTTAGGTTAAAAGAATTTAGAGTAAGAAAAAAACTTGGGGATCATCTAATGAACTCCTATCATTTTCCAGATGGAGAAATTGAGACCCCACAAGGTTAGAGTGATTTCTCCAGGTCGCTACAAGTAGAAAAGTCAGGACTGAACCTGGTTCCTCTAGCTCCCAAACCATCATTCTTTCCGATAGACTAGGCTGCCAGCTTCCACCCAACAACTAACTCTTTTTGACCCCATTCGGGGTTTTCTTGGCAAAGATACTGGAGTGGTTTGCCATTTGCTTCTCCAGCTCATTTTGCAGATGAAGAAACTGAGGCAAACAGAGTTAGGTGACTTGCCACACACACAGCTAAGAAGTGTCTGAGGCTGGATTTGAATTTAGGAAGATAGTCTCCCTGATTTCAGATCCAGTAGTCTATCCACTGTACCACCCAGCTGCCTGTCAATCCAACGATATCAATATCTAAAAAAGGTGAGAAAATAATGGGGATAGAATAAAATGAGAAAACATAGCAAACTCTTAATTATACATGAGAGAAGCTTCATAAATGTTGAATAAACTGAATGAGTGGATGAATTCTTCATAATAGTAATAGCTGGCATTTACATAATACTTTAGAATTTGCAAAGCACTTTAAATACATTATCTTAATTGATCCCCATTACAACCCTGTGGGGTAGATACTACAGGTAGTATTAACTCTTTTTCTGAATGAGTTACTAGGGAGGGGAAGTTGTGTGAGGCAAGAAATCCAAACCCCTTTCTGCCGTACCATAGATGTGAATTCACAAGAAGGGAGGGAGCTTATTATGGATGAATGGGGGAGGGCCCAGAGTGGACCCACCTGAAAGTGGAGAGAAGCTGGGATTCAGACCAGCATATCCTCCAGTGGTAGGTGATAAGTCCCGCCCTTGTTAGGATTCACAGAAGGTGGGATTCTTCTTGCTCTTTATCTTATATTCATTAAAAATCAAGGACCCCTCTCTGGGGAGGCACAGCGGAATATGGAAAATATGTTGGACCCAATTTGAATTCTAGGTTCAGAGAATAAGGGTTTAGATCCTATGTCAGTCACTTACTTACTGGGTAACCTTGGGCAAGTTACATAATCTCACTAGGTCTTGGTTTCTTCTCTGGAAAACCTGGGGATTAGACAGGACGTCCTCTAAACCATCTGAACCCAATATGTGTTTTCCTAAAGTCAGGCCAGTGTTAAAGCTTATCCTTAGGGCTCTAGTTAGAGAGTGGTGAAATCCTACTCATTTCCAATTTCCCTGCCAGCCCCTGGGAAGCTTGGCTTCCCAAAACCTTGGTGGTTTCAGTTTATGAGTCTACAAGCATTTTAAACACAAAGCACCATGCTGGTCACAGAGGCCATGGATACAAAGAATGAAACAATCCCTGCTCTCAAGGGGCTTGCATTTTAATGGGAAACAAAATAAGTTGCGTAAGTGGCCAGATAGAGTCACTGTGCTGGTTTTGCTTAGTTATTTTTCTTTCTTAATTTTTTTTGAAGGGAGGGATTATTTCCAGGATGGTGTAAGGGTGGGGCACAATCCTGAATTGATTATGCTATAAAATAAAACAAACTGTAAGCTTCTCTCTGCAAATGTCATAGAGGTTAAAAGAAGCCTCTATGAGCACAAGACTCATCAGGGAAGACTTACTGAAGTAGAGGAGACTTGGTGGGGGCTTAGATCCTTTAATACGATTTGAAAAGGCAGATAAGAGGATGGGGGTGAACCAGATTGGAACTGGGGAGAGCAGAAGGAGAGAAGAGCATGGGAATCATAAACTCCTAGAAAGGGATCTCAAAAGCATAGGCAGGAATGAGCATAATGTATTTTTGGCAAAGTCAGGAATAAAGATGTGAGGAAGTCATATATAGCATAAGGAATCATCATATATTTAATTAAGCATACATAGGGTGCAGAGCATTGTATTAGTTGCTGGGGGACATAAAAAATTTAAGTTTAGTATGGTCCCTGCCCTCATGGAATATAGAGTTGGGTAGTTGTAATTTTTTTTTTTGCTTTATTTTGGAGGAGGGGAAGGCAGGGCAATTGGGGTTAAGTGACTTGCCCAAGGTGACACAGCTAGTTTTGTGTTAAGTGTCTGAGGCCAGATTTGAACTCAGGTCCTCCTGACTCCAGGGCCAGTGTTCTATTCACTGCACCACCTAGCCACCCCTGGATAGTTGTAATGTTAATGGATATAAGATCTTCCTTGACCATTAATAGACCTCATGTGGAGCCTATATAGGGAAGCTTGATTAGGGGAGGCTTGCTTGTAGGAATGCTTTCACACCTTTTGTTACTTTGTAATTAGGTAGTGGGTCAAGAGGGTTGTGATGCCCTGTGAACCTGAAGAAGTGTATATATATATATACTCTGAGGTTAGCATTTTGTTTTGGGGCTCACTCACCGGAACAGTGTTCCTGTGATTTGACCAGATGAGACTCTGGGTAGCCATTAGGGAGCACTGCCCCCCCCCTTTGAAAAACTGAGCTGTTGGTGCTTCTCTCTCTGATAACTTTGTATGTATTGCCTTGGTCAGACAGTTGGATTTGTCTGTTGGTCTGTGCTAATTTCTCAGACACTCAGAAGCTTTGAATGTTGGTCTTTATTTCTCTGCTTGTATTTTCTCTATTTTCTTTGTTTGAATTTCTCTGAAGTTCAGAGTGATGATTTTCTCCCTGAACCATTGAATGTAATTAAAAAGACTGTTGGCCCCTTTCCTAGTAAAGAAAATCTAAGAACCTGTGTTAGCAACCATCCTGTGTATGCCAGTGTGGTTGCTGCTACAGTAGGGGGGAAGCTAAGGGTCACAGTGAATGCAGTACCAGGATTGGAGTCAGGAAGACTCATCTTCCTGAGTTCAACTGTGGTCTTAGACACCTGGCAGCTGCATGACCCTGTCTCTTAATCCTGTTTGCCTCAGTTTTTGCATCTGTAAAATGAGTTGGAGAAGGAAATGGCAAACCACTCCAGTATCTTTGCTAAGAAGACACTGAGTCAGACCCAACTGCATAATGATAGTGGAGAATAAAGCTTAATAGTACTGGGAACTCAGGAAAGGGATTAAAGTGTCCTCTCCTACACAAGCATTCTTCTTTCAGAACTTCCAAGGAATAAGAAAAATGACAAAATTTGGAGGGGATATGCAAAAACATGGACACTAATGAATTGTTGGGGTAGTTGTGAACTGGTTCAACCATTCTGGAGAACAATTTGGAACTATGCCCAAAGGGCTATAAAACTATGTATACCCTTTGACCTAGCAATACTACTTTCTATCCCAAAGAGTTCAAAGAAAGAAAAGGACCTATTTGTACAAAAATATTGCAGTTTTTTTTTGTGTGGTGGCAAAGAAGTAGAAATTGAGAAGATGCCCATTAATTGGGGAATGGCTGAACAAATTGTGATATATGATTGTGATGGGATACTTTTGTGCCATAAGAAAAGACGAGCAAGATTGGTTTCAGAAAAAAAAACTTGGGAAGACTTTTATGAACTAATGCAAAATGAAGTGGGCAGAGCCAGGAGAACATTGTACCCAGTGATAGCAAGGTTATAAAGATGATGAATTGTGAAGGACTTAGCTACTCTAATCAATACAATGATCCATGACAATTCTAAAAGACTTGTGATGAAAAATGCTATCTGCTTCTAGGGAGAGAAGTGACAAAATTTGAGTGAAGATTGAAGCATATATTTTTTTTCACTTTTTTCCACTGTTTTAAATTTTTTTTGTTTTTACATTTTCATTTAATTATTTTTACAACATAGCTAATATGAAAATGTGTTTTCTATGACTCCACATTTATAATGAGTATAATATTGTCTGTCTTTTCAACGGAAAAGGGGATGGAGAGAGGTAGAGAATTTGGAGCTCAAAATTTTAAAAACAATGTTAAAAATTAAAAAGAACTTCCAGAGGAATCGTGATTCAGAAACTGATGAGATCTTTGCATGTATCATTGTCACCATTAGGGTTCCTGATTGGCCTACCTTCACCATTTTGGCCAGCATTTTGTTTTTATTGCTTTTTTTTCTATTATGAAATTAACAACCACAAACAGGTACAAATAGTTAAATGCACAAAGAACATTAACAACAACTACAAATTCCAACACATTGTACATAGAATTCTAGCATTTGGTTATGGGTAGATTGTTTTAAAAATATGTAAACACTAACAAGACAATAACCCAATTGTTCAGTCTCATCACATATCCCTTTCTGAACATTTCATTTTACAGATGAGAGAACTGTGAATCCCTTGAGAATGGGGACTGTCTTTCACCTTTCTTTGAAGAGAAGTCTGCCAAGTGGCACAATGAACAGATCGCTGGGCCTCAAGTCAGGTAAGTCTTGAGTTAAAATGTGGTTTCACTTTCCAATTGTGTGAACTATAAAATCACTTCATCTCTACTGGCCCCAATTTCTTCAACTAGAAATGAGGATAATATAGCACCTGGGTTGTTGTGAGCATCAAATGAGATACGATTTGTAAAGTGTTGAGTTCAGCCCATAGTAGGGATTTAATAAATGTTCATTGGTTGAGGTCCCTCTTTTATATACTGTTCCAGATTTTGTTGCTGTTAGTTATTATTTGCATAAGGACAAGAACATATGCAAAGTGTGTCTATTCTTCATTTAATTCTGCTTGCTTTCCTATAGCTTCCTGTATTTCTTCATATTTTTCATACTCACCACTTCCTCTATATTTATATATTACTGTGTCTTCAGCCATGTCTCACACAAAAAATGGGTTATTTTTAGAGGTTTTTTTGCTATTATAAATAATAGTGGTAGGAATATTTTTATAGAAATAAGTCATTGTCAGTCTCCTTATGGAACAGTCCTAGTATCTGGTGGGATCTCTTGAGCAAAGGGTAGGAACAAATAAGGAGTTCATATAATAGATTTTTGTGTTGTTTTTGAAGATTACCCAAATTCCCAGCTCAAAATATCAGCAACTTAGGCAATATTTTAACAACAAGGCAAATTGCATCTCCTTGATATGCTATGACTATTTGTATGGTTTATCTTTTATTTTGGTAACTTTGGGCACAGGACAATATGATGCTCATATGTTCATAGACCTCTACCATCCAACATACAAACAATTCCCTCCACAACTCTCTTCCTTGTCTCTACACCTACCTCCATAACCAATGTATGATGCCCATCTACCTTCAGCTGAGGAGAGACAGCTCTTTTGGTCAGGAAGTCTCCTTTTCAGAGTTTAGGTCAATCCAGACTTGCCTATAGCCTGACCTTCTTGCAGGTCAGGTTCAGTGTAGAAGATAGTCTTGGACAGGATTCAGTTCTTCACAGATTCAATGAACCTCAGGGCTTGAATGGACCTCAGAAAATCCATTTTGAATGGTGTCACTGATCGGTGGTCTTGTGACAGGTATAAGATGAAATCCCTCAGGAAACAAAAATTCGAGCTTCTGAGTATATCGATTTAATAAGCAATGTGTGCCAATTGCCCAACAAATCAGGACTGGTAGCCTTTCTCAGCTTTGGCACTGAACCTCAAGTACAGAGATGGGGGGGAACAGACTTTTATACATTAAAAACAATCAAATAAATTAAAGAAAAAAATTAACTAGGACACAAAATTAGGGGATCCGATTTCTGATTGGAGGAAAGATTAGGGACTGTCCAAGTTGGGAGGAGGAGAACAAACAGGTATAATTCCCTAAAATAAGATAAAGAGATCCGCCATTCCCCCTAAGTGACTGCATGCAATTAAAAGAGCATAGAAGCAACAACCGATCAGTATGTGGCCTGTTTTAAGATAAGACATATGGGTTACTTGAAATTTAAAATTGTGAGAAAATTGCTGGCATCAGTATTTGGATCTTGACTGAATTTCTGGTCAGCATTACCTAGGTCCTTAGTTTAAGGATCTCTAAGCAACAGGTAGAGATGGTCCAGCTTCCTGGTTGTGAAGGGCTAGGTTCAAACAATGCAATATAGTTTTTCTCACAATTTCCACAATTGAATAAACTTTTCTTATAGGACAGAAATTAGACCCATAATTGAATAAAAAGAGAACTGAGCTAGCTCCAGAATTGAGTCACAAGATGGAGTCAGTGTGGTTTGCTCAATTCCCAACTTGCTGTTCTAATCCCCTTAATTCCTTCAGTCTTTCTACCTATACTTGAATACTTCCGGAAATGGTGACCTCAAATCTACCCAAGATAGCCCAGTCACCATTTGGGGAAATACTTATTATCAGCTTTTCCTTTCATCAAACCAAAATCTGCCTTTCTTTAACTCAGCATCCCACAATTTTATATTTAGAGTTAAAAAGGTTCTCAGAGGCCATTGCATCCAACTTTCTTCATTTTATAGATGAGAAAGTTGAGGGCTAAGTGATTTACCCAAGGTTACATAAGTGTCAAGGATCAGAGATAGGATTGGAACTCAAAGTCTCATGTCTCTGGAGCCAGTGATTTTCTTACTTCACCACTACACATTGCTTCCCATTCTGTCTTCCAGAATCAAATGAAACAATTCTAAAATGTCTTTGGCATGGCAATCCTTCAACTACTTGAAGACAGTGATCTAGGAACCCCAGGAAAATCACTTAAGTTTTCTATGTTTCAGTTGCCCCAATTATGAAAAGAGGGGCTTGGACCAGATTGCTTTAAGGGTCCCTTTCTATTCTATTTCTATAATCCTATGATCCCAATCTACTCTCTACTCCCAAGTCTTCTTTTCTCCAGGTGAAACAGATCCTTTAACTAGTGTTTATATGGCATGGTCTTCAGACCCCTCACCATTCTGGTCATCCTTTACACCTTCCAGGTTGTCAATATTCTTCCTAGAATGGATCACCCAGAACTATGCGTGCTCCAAAGGGAGGAAGCTTAGGCAACACTGGGCTCCTTGGTTACTGTTGTATATATGTAAAATGCGGATTGGCAAGAGCCAGGTGCCCCACCATCCCATCCTCAGGGTTCCAGCTGCTTGGTTCTACAGAGTTGGCAGAAGTAGAAGGCAGGTGGTGAGACTGGAAGAGACACAGGTCCTTTTGCTATAGCACATTTGCTCTTCCTTAGAAGGATTAGTATTTGGTCATGTACTGTGGGATTTTCTTTTTGCTATTAGATTTATGATGAATCAATACTACAGAAAGGACTCCAAGGCTTCACAGATCTGAGATTCCTTCCTTCCCTCCATCTTTGAATGAATGCTGATTAGGTGTCTACACCAACTCTGGCACCAATTTCTGAGTCCTCAAGAACAGGGGTGAGTTGATAGGCTGCCTAAGGAGACATGGACAGGTCCAGATCAGAAATGGAGAAGGCCTAAGCTTCCAAGCTGATCAGTTGTGATACTGGGCTCCTGAGTGGCCACTGTACATACAGACTTGGTCAGCTGGAGGACCTAGCCTTACACACACACACACATGCATGCATGCACACATATACATATTCACTCATACACACACACACACACACACACACACAAATTCCCAAACCCTATACTTTAAAACACTAAATAATATTGGCATTTCCATATACTTAATAAAACAGAAAAAGAGGATTTGTATATGAATCTGGAGAACTCTATTACCTAACTTGCTTTTCATATTTCAACCTGTTACTTTCAAAGCCTGGAAACACCTTCTCCAATGCTGCAAAGAGCTCTTCCATTCACACTGTGTGCCAGATGCAGGAGAACCAGGTCAGACTTGGAGCTCCTCCCACAACCCCTGTCTTTTCTGTGCCCCTGGAACATGGCACCTAGGAATCCTGGGAATATGACGAGGATTAGCAGCATACACAGGGAGCTCCTGGTTCATGTTGCATGGAGAAGAGCCATGCCCATGTCCATGACTGTGACAGCAAGGTCCTTGGGAGAATCCTTTCTATGATAGGGATTCTAAACCATGATTTGGGCAGGAGGTAATCATCATTCTTGCTGTTGCCTTCAAAATTTAAAAGTCATGGGATCTAGACCTAAAAGAGACCTTAGAGACCATTGAGGCCAAGCTCCTCAAATTACAGAGAAGGAAAAAGAGATCTATAAAGATCAAGTGACACGATCACCAAGCTAGAAAATGCCTGAGTCAGAATTCAAACCCTTATTCCAAATTCACTGTTCTTTCCATTAATACCACACTGTCTTCTATTTTTGCTTAATAGCCCTCTATAGCTCTCTCATCTATTAATTTATTTGACCCCTTTGTGAACCTGGTCATATTTTTAGTCCATACCACTTCTTGGGGAAACAAATTCCATAAGTTGACTCCCTCTTATGCAAAAGGGAGACTTCCTTTTATTTGCCTTAAAACTACCTCTTTCAGGCTTCAAGGGGGAACTTGCTAGTTCCCCTAGTTCAACTATTCTGGGATTTGGTGAAGAAGTCCATGCTTACCCCCTGTATGCCCGTCATGATTTTACAGACTCCCAAGAATACTGATTCAGAGCTTCTACCTCCATCTCTGTGCAGGACCCTACCTCCGTGGAGGATCCAGGACCGCTGGAATGAGGCGCTTCTTTGTTCATGTGCTCTGTGTTATTCTGACACTGGGGACTGACTCAATTGAATTCATTAAAGACCATTAGGGGTAAGACCTGGAGCCAAGTAGTAAGGAAGCTACCAAGAGAAGGAAGACCTTCCTTGGTCTTCTTGCACAGATCTATGCTCTCTGTAGTCCTTTTCCAGTCATCATACTCTCTGAATGTGTGTCACTCCTCATCTGGAAAACCTTCAGTACCTTCCTGTTGCTTACACACAGCACTAGGACCAATGCCCAGTTCATAGTTGGAGCTTAATCCATGCTTGTTGACTTCTACTTCATGGGAATGCCACTTAAAGACCTCCCTGTACTGAACTTGTTCTATTTCTGCAAATCTTAATTGCAACTGGACCTGATTTCCATCAGACAAGAATGGGGTTTTCCATTCTTTACATCCCCAGCCCCATTCCATACTTTTCCTTTCCTTGCTTTTGTTATCCCTGTTCTAGCATCAGCTCCAGCGTGCTCCTTCCCATAACGGTTTGTCCAAATCATATGGGTCTTCGAAGTGTGCTAAGATGCCTCCTCTGTGCAGCCTTCCTTGATGTTCCCTGTCTCTGTTCCCTCATTCAGCTAGAATCCTCTCTGATCCCCTTTAATCCCAGTACCTTCTGTCTGTTGATTACTGCCAATTCATCCTATATGTAGCTTGTACATAGCTGTATGCACGTTGTCTCCCCCATTAGCCTGCAAGGTCCTTGAAGGGGGAGGGGGGTTGTCTTTCACCTCCTTCTTGTCTTTTCAGCATTTAGCACAGTGCCTGCTACATAGTGGGTACTTAACTAATTTTTATTACCTGACTGAACTCATTCCTTTATTATTTGCACCCATGTCTTAGAGCTCCGACTAGATTATAAACTCCTTGAGGGCAGACACTGCATATGGCAAATTCAACTCACACTTGTTAAATTGAGTTAACTGGGGAAAAGTAGGAAATTTAGTGGGACAGGGAGCAGAATACATGGGTTCTAATTAAGGACTATACGCTAATTCACCAAGTGGTCTTGGGTAAGCCATATTCCTCTTTCTAGGGATCCATTTCCTCCCTTGTAAAATGAGATCTATTGATTTTTCTTGCATAATATCTTGGGTTCCTAAGTGGCACATGTACAGGCTGGCACTTGTAGAGAATATCCATGGACCAAACCATCTATCTCACCACCACTGATAAGGACTTGTCTTTAACTTGTCTTGCTATAGTCATTGATTAGCCAGCTCATGAAAGGTGGTCAATTAATCAGTCAACAAACATTCATTAAGTACTTAGTATGTGCTTGGCAATGGGCATAAATATACAAAAGTGAAATCCTCTCAGAGCTCAAGGAGTTTGTATGCCAATGGTGGCAAGGAGGAGGATGTGATGCATTTACAGAAAACTTCATGATATATACAAAATGAATGGATGGTGGACATTAGAGGATCAGGAGTTAGTAAAATGTCTCCTTAAAGAGTTAAGTCTTGAAAGGACCTCAGTGTTCCAAGAGGCAGAAGTGAGGATGGAGAGGGTTCTGGTCTTATACAAAGGAGAGGGGATGAGTGATGGAATGTAGTATTTGAAGAACAAAAAGCAGACGAGTTTTCCTGGAACATAGAGGAGGATAATGTGTAATCAGCCTGAAAAGATAAGTAGGAGTCAGCTTTAGAAGGGCTTTAAATGCTTAAATAGGGGAATTTACATTTTATTCTGAATGTGGTGGGGAGTTATTGATGCTTCTTGAGCAGGGCAGTGACATGATCAGTTCAGAAACAGGCCATATGAAATGCTATATGGTATTAAGTATGGTACACTCAGAGACTGAGCTCAATATTTCATTCATCATCTTCCCCTTCTTTTCCCCCTTAAGTATGCAGTTAGTTATAAAAAAAAATAGAACTCCATGTCACTAGTAATATATGGGATGTTTGGGCAGTATTTATCCTATGGGGAGAAAGGGAAAAGACTTGTATGCCTTCTTCAGCCTGGAAGAACTCCATGAGTTGTCATAGAAAGAACCCTGGATTAGGGTTTAGGGTTCTGAGTTTGAATCCCAAGTCTGCTACATCTCAATGATGGAACTTTGAATGATTTCATCTGTCAAGATTTCAGTTTCCTCTTCTTTAAAATGAACAGGGGCTAGTCTAGGTGAAGACTGATAAGTTGGTTCAGTGGATAGAGCTCTGGAACTGGAGTCCAGAGGACCTGAGTTCAAATTTGGCCTCAGGCATGTACTAGCTGTGTGACCTTGAGCAAGTCACTTTACCTTGTTTGGTTCAGTTTCTTCACCTACAAAATGAGCTAGAGAAGGAAATGGCAAACAACTCCAGTATTTTTGCCAAGAAAACCTCAAATTGGGTCACAAAGAGTCATACAGGACTGAAAAGGACCCAATAACAACAACAGAAAGACTAAGTGATCTCCTGGCTCCCTTTCAACTCTAAATCCTATTTGCTTCTAAGTTATTACAACTTTCTACACCTCAGTTTCTTCCTCTTTAAAATAAGGGGTGTTGGGGTACCACTGGATAGTTCCCAAGATCTCCATCTCTAAATCTGTGATTCTATTCTTTAGTAGTTTGAATAAATGGGTGTCTATCATCAGTGTCCCCTTAATTTAGAGGGTTTAAGTGAAATTGGTGTTTACTATATAGAAGAACTTAATGGAGCCTTTAAGGGCTATAAAAACCCTCTGTTCATATTTCCCCTGGTTTCATTAGGAGGATTTTCAGCCTACATGAACCTAGAATTATAATCTGGGGCTCCTAGAATAGTCCTAGCCCCTGGGCCTCAGGCTTGTCAAAGACAAATTAAGTAGTGTTGTGGGTATCTGTGGATTCTTTTATTGTAGAATCACAGACCCTTAGAGGTGAAAGGTACTTCAGAAAATGTTCAGTCTACCTTGTATTTGAACAAATTTCCCTTCTACTGCACCTCCAGCAAGTGGTCTTCCAATAGAAGCTGCGGGACCTGCACTGATAGGACACTTAGTACCTTCCAAAAGTCCAACTTTTGGACCATGCCTAGCACAGTGGAAGTTTTTCCTGATATTATGCATCTCTGACACTTAAGTACACACCCTAATTCATCTGTACATTATGGGAAATTGGGAGCTATCTTTGAGAAGGGCCTTCTGGTATCTCAGATCTTTACTTAGCAGCACTGGTCCCAACAGGATTTTCATAGGATAATAGCTCTAGAGAAGAAGGAACCTTCACTGCCTGATGTCCAACCCTCTCATTTTGTAGATGAAGAAATGGAGGCACAGAGAGGTTAAGGGCTTGCCTGAGGTCACCAAGATTGCTGTTTCATACTATGTTATACTATCTTAGATCTGGGGCTGGAAGGGGCCTCCAAGGTCATCTGGTCCAAGCCCCTCATTTTACCACAAGAAAACTGAGGCCTAAAGAAGTTTCTGAAGGTGACATTGATAATAAATAACAGAATTAAGATTTGAATGAGATTATATTACTTCAAGTTCAGGGCTCTTTTCATTCATTCATTCATTTACTCATTCATTTATTCATGAAACATTTTCAAACCATCTATTATGTGTGAAGCACAGTGCTAGGCTGAGGATACAAGACAAAAATGAAACAACAATCTTTGACCTTCATAAGTTTACATTCTATGGGGAAAAACACACACAACAGATAGACACACACACGTGTGTGTGTGTATGTGTGTGTGTGTGTGTGTGTGTATTAGAGAGAGAGAGGAAATCAAGCAATTGAGAGCCCACTGTTACACACACTCAGTAGTAAAATGGGGTATAGAAATGGGAGTATGTTCTTTGTTTGAAATCTTTTTCAGGCTTAGAAATAATGGGAAATGGGAAGAATGTACTGGGGAATTTAATGAGCAATTGCTGGAAGATGCCAGGTTGTGGTGGAAATGGGGATTCTTGTAAAGGTTCTTTGCATCATTCTTTCCATGCGCAAAGCCTTCCTGCATTCCTTCTTTAAGTCCAACCAATATTTAAGTCAGTTTTCATTAGCCACATAGAGAAAAAGAGAACAGATTACCTTGGTCCACTTTGAGAACCAACTTGGAACATCTCTTCTTTGTGGTTCTGGTACATTCAAATACTAGTTTTTTTTTTTTTGTTTGTTTCTAAACTTCTGTTTTCCATCTGACCAGGACCAAAACTGAAAGTGGTGATATCTGTGAGTGAGGCTGACCTCAGTCTAGTCAGTCTTTCCAACCTTTTCTCCAGACCAGCCTGGGCCAAGGCCAGCATAGACCATAGTTCTCCTTCACATTTGTGGTTTTGTATCTGCCTCTCTGCTTACCTACTTACCAGGTTGGTCATGCAAGAAGCATCGGGCAGAGCGCAAATTGGGCGGTTAGTTGCCTAACCGCCCAATTTGTGTGAGCAATTTGGTAATTGCATGTTTGATTAATTGCAAGTACAGGCTTGGGAGCCACCTTTTGAAGAGATGGACCAGTAGTAGGCTCAGGATAAGCATCCAGTCCTCTGGGTGAGGCTTATCCAAACTTCCAACTTTTCCAGCTTCTCATATCACTGAATCCTATCTCCCTGCCCTATGCTGCCAATACTGCCTTCCTTCTCATCTTATTCCTCCCCATCCCAACTCTTGCCAGGCCCAGTATTGAAGTCTTCCCTAAGGCTCATTGGACGACGATTTCCTAAAGTAGTCGTCTCTCACTCACTCCCCTGCATTCTGGCTTCTAATATGAACCCAAGAACACTCTTCCTTGACCTGGTAAAATTCCTGCCTTCTTTTAAGACTCACTTCAAGGATCATTTCCTGTTAGAAGTCTTTCCCAACTACTAGTACCTCTCCTCCTAGGCTACTTTCCATCTACTCTCTTTTTATATTTTAAATGTTTCTTATCTATGCATATGTGGTCTCTCCATTAGAGAGACAGGGCTACTTTTGCTTTTTCTTTATCTCCCCAGCACTTAGTGCCTGACACATAATAAGCCCTCAATGGATGCTTGTTGGTTGGTGGACTGAGGTCATGGCTACTGAGGGATCTGGCTCATTCTATCCAGAAAGAAATGAAGGCATCCTTGGACACTCAGCAATGGGAGATGGTGGTGCATTGGTAGTGTCTAAGGCAAAATTCATGATAGCGCTCTGCCTTGGTGAGATCCTCTCTAAAATACTATATGCAGTTTAAAGTATCAGGTATATTGAAAAAATAAGTTTTATTGATGTCTTCTCAATTCTGGATAGATCTCTGCTCCATCATCTTCCCCACTAAATCTCTCCTTTGTAAAACACAGACACAGACACAGGCACAGACACACACACACACACACACACACACACACACAAAACAACAGACAAAACTGATCAGTGTGGTAACTAAAAATCACAGTGTATGTAGTATTCTCTCCTCAATCTCTCCACCTCTTGGTCAAGAGCAAGAGCCATGTTTCAGTCTTTGCTCTCTGAGACCATGAATTCTTAAATGGTTTTGTGTCCTGGATTCCTTAGGCAGACATATAAAGGCACACATTCTTAGAATTGTATTTTTCATGCATAAAATAGAATTCATAGCATTACAAAGGAAATCAATAATATTGATATACAGTTATCAAATTATTTTTATGTAATTTTGATTTGATAACTTTTTGAAGAAATATACCACTGCTGGTTTTCTAGTCAGATTTTGACTTCCTTTAAGTGACCTTTTCATTTAAATTATTGTACTCATTGTGTGTGTTGTTCTTCTGGTGCAGTTAATTTCATATTGTATCATGTAATGCAAATCTTCACATATTTCTCTAGAATAAATACAGGGACTGGATTTGGGATTTAATCAGTATAGGAAATTTCCAGGGGAGGAGATTCTAGCAATGTAAGTCAGTACTCTCTCTGGAACTTCTAGTCTGAGAGAGTTGGCCAGGGACACTGAGAGGTTAAGTGACTATGTTTGAGCCAAAGTTGGAAATTTAACCCTTTCTTCCTTACTGGGTCTCTTAGCCTCTGTTCTATCAAGTGGCCAACTCACTTTCCCTGAACTCTTCATACTTGCCATTTCTTTTGGCACAAGAATATCTCTTTACCATCCCCTAGACACCATGTTTCAGAAAGGATATTGACCAATGAATGACCCTGCAGAAGAGGTGGAACAGGATGGGAAAGGGGGGTAGAAACCATGCTATAGATGCGAAGACCAGCTGAAAGGATGGAGGATATTTAGTCTGAAGACATGGGATGGGATATTACCACTGCTTTAAACACTTAAAAGACTATTTTTATGAAGGAGGAATCAAGATGGTTCCACTCGGCCTCAAAGACAGACTCAACTTTGATATAAGAGGAAAAAAAGCTGACAGTGTTATTCCATGAGTTTTAATGGGAATGGCCTGTGGAAAGTAATGGCTTCTCCTTCACAAGTGATGGTCAAGCAAAGGCTGGTTTATTTCTTATTAAGTATTCAATTCAATTCATTTAATTCAGTTCAGTTCTTTCAATTCAATTTCATTCCGTTTACTTTATTCCAATCCAATCATCATTAAGTGCCTTTAGTATACACAGTTTTGTGCTTTTGGGAAAATAAGACAAACAAAATGGCTCTGCCCTGAAAGGGGTGGGTGTGGGAGCAGGAAACTTGCACATGGATAAGTAAATAAAAAAAAAAAAACCTCGCAAGTAAATATAAAGAAAATCTGTGGGGGCAGGAGAAGAGTACATTAAAGGGGGGTAGGAGGAAGAAAGGTTTTGAGTAGGAGGTGGCACCCTGGCTGAGATATGAAAGAAGCTAAAGAACCTAAAAGGGAGAGACATGGAAGATAACTTAAGCAAAGGCATGGAGGTAGGAAATGAGATGTTTTATATGGGGAATGGCAAAGAGGCCAGAGGTTAACAGAGGAATTCTTGCTCAGGTAAGGGTTGGATTAGATATCCTCTGAAGTCTCTTTCAGCTCAGATTCTGTACTTATGTAGGGATATGAGTTCATATTCATAGAATTAGAATCTCAGAGCTGGAGGAGGCGCTCAGGGGCTGCCCATATTGCCTGCTGTCTGCACAGGAATGCAGCATCTCCAACAAGTGATCCTCCTGTCTTTGTTTGAATACCACTCTTTCCTGAGGCAACCCTTTCCCCTTTAGGGTTTTTCAGGAAATTTTTCCTTATATGGAGCCTAATGAGGCCAGGAAGAACAACTCTCCTCAGGTCACTTAGTATGAGTCTATATAACACATAGTAATGATACTTGACTGAGTAACTTAATCAAAGGAGAAAACCAATCTAGATGATTCAGATCACCCTTCCCTTTGAGTGTCACAGACACGCCAAGTTCTCACTATAATATAGGAGTTACTGACATTGAGTCAGAGGACCCCAACCAATCAGTTAATAAGTATTCATTAAATAGCTTCTAACTGCTAAGCATTGGGTATACAAAGAAAGGACAAAAGAAAAACTGAATTAAGATAAATAGTTCTTGCTATCAAGGAACTCACAATCTAACTGGGGAGAAAACATAAAAAAAAAAATTAAGAGTAAAAATTTCAGCAAAACTGATCAATCTATTGAAAAGAAAATTTGACATTAATTCCAGTGCTTCTCACCCATGGACCTTCCACCTCTGCAAAGGAGTTGAGGGTGGGGATCTTCCCATGTCTCTTCTTTGGGTCCAAGCTTGGTCTTTATAATACTGAATATAATTCAACTCTTTTTCCCCCCATTCAGACTATGATTTGGATAACTATTCAAGCAATTATGTTCAAGCAAGGATAAAGAAGATATATTCAGTAGAGGGAAGGTATTAGTATTGGGGAGATTGGGAAAGGCTTTGTGTAAAAGGGGAGATTTTAGCTGGAATCTGAAGGAAGCCAGAGAAGTGAGGAGGCAGATATAAAGAGGGAGAGAGTTCTGGACTTAGAAAATAGCTAGGGAAAATGTGTGGAGTGGGATATAGAGTGTCTTGTATGAGAAATAACAAGGAGCTAGCAGCCCTGGATTTCAGTTTGTGGGGAGAGGTGGCCAGGAAGGTGTAAGAAGCCTGAATGGGGGAGTTAGGAAATGGTCAGACTTATACTTTAGGAAAATCAGTTTGACAACTGAGTGAAGTGGGGAGAAACTTGAGTCAGGGAAACCTGCCATCAGGCTATTGGAATAGTGCAGACATTCAGGTGATGAGGTCCTGCACTGTGAGGGCAGCAATATGTGAGGAGAGAAGGAGGCATATATGAGAAATGTTGCAAAGGCAAAATTGACAGACTTTGGCAATAGATTAGATGGAGGAAAGATGTGGAGAGAGAGGGGAAGAGAGAGAGACAGAGAGAGAAAGAGACAGAGAGAGAGAGAGACAGACAGAGAGAGAGAGAGACAGAGAGAGAGACAGAGACAGAGAGAGGAGAGAGAGACAGAGAGGAGGGGGGGAGAGAGAGACAGAGAGAGAGAGAGAGAGAGAGAGAGAGAGAGAGAGAGAGAGAGAGAGAGAGAGACAGAGAGACAGAGAGACAGAGAGACAGAGAGACAGAGAGACAGAGAGACAGAGACAGAGAGACAGAGAGAGAGAGAGAAGCACAATCAGACTGTACCTAGTTCTCCCCTAAGGGTTTATTGTGGCCTGGGAAGTAATAGAAATAACACTAGGGCACTTGGGGTCAGGGAACTCTAACTTAAGAAATCCTAAGAAAGAGAAAAAGGTTCAGACTATGCCCTTCCCCTAACTGGGCCCCATAAACAACACTGAGCATGGTACAGCTCTCTGAATGATAATCTGAATGAAAAAAAAAAAGAAAGAAGAGTTAAATTATAACAAATGTTTCAAAATTATAAAGAACAAACTCGGACCCAAAGAAGAGTTATTAGAAGACCCTCTTCTCCCAACTCCTTTGCAGAGGTGGAAGGTTCATGGGTGGCAAGCATTGGATAGAATGTCAGATTTTTTTTTTCAAAGTATTGATTAGTTTTGCTGAGTTTTTTCTCTTCTTAAAAAATTCTTTATTTTATAATAAATTCTCTGGGAGGGGAAAGAGTGGAAGATAGGGAAGAGAAATCTAGATGATCTAAAAACAAAAGATACCAATAAAATATATTTCAAGTTAGAAAGGAAAAAAAAGAGTTGGCCTCTCAGCATGAGGCCAAGCAGCCTTCCCAGTATATGTTTTTACCATTAAAAAGAGGAAGCGCTGTAGGAAAAAAAAAAGATGCATCCAGGGCAACTTTATTTTTTTTTTTTATTACAGAAATAGTCAGGGAGTAAAGGCCTTTTCTGTTTACAGGAAACTCTCATAAATTCTCCAAAGGGGAGCTAGCTGAGCAATCGTCACCAGCTTAGGGGGCTGGGCACACTGGGTCTTCCTAAGCCATGGCTGGCTGGTCCCCTCTCATTGATCCCTGCCAGCTGAGTAGCCAGTTGCAGGGTGGAGGGTCGGGTCTGGCTGGAAGGGAGGGGTCTGAGCCCTTGGGGTGGGAGAAGGTGTGGAGCCACCAGACTTCCTCCCTGGTAACATCAGCTCCCTCCTCCCCTAAGGGCTCCTCCACTTAACTCTGTGCCTCCTACACTAATGATATTTACTCTTCCCTCCTTTGCAAGGTGTTAGGCGGGCTAATTAATGTTTTGAAACCTCCTGAAGGCAGAAAACACAGTGTAAGTGCTTAATAGTTGCAAGAGTCATGTCATGCCTAGAGCACAGTGGGAGGATGGGGTGATTCTGTTGGCAGAGGAAGAGGAATGACCAATATGGTAGGTCATATTTTGAGGTGGTAGCAGCATCATTAAGAGAAAGGATTGTATGAGATACCATGGTAGCCTCTATACTACTGTCAACTGAAGTATTTTTAATTAGATGGCATAAATAAAAGAAATAAAAGCCTTGGTTCATGACTATGAATAGCATTGTCTTCATGGGTAAATTTTTTCCTCCAATTTAATAACCATTTATTAAGCTCCTACTATGTGCCACACACTGAGCTTCATACTAGAAGTAGAAAGACAACAACAAAACAGTTTCTGTCTTCAAGGACCTCAGTCTATTAGCAGTAATTAAGCTCCTAAAATTGTGTCAGTCATGGGTGAAACCTTAATATTCTTCCTTCCCTTTATCTCCAAGTATTTAGTGTGGGAAAATCCCTTTGAAAGTACAAGAATAATGTCTCTTGACCGACCATTAATATATTATGCCTCCCAGAGGGAGTCACCAAGTCAGTCAGTGCATTGAGTTGAACCCACTCAGTTTTGACGGTTATAGATTCCATTTCAGTGCATTACATACTACAAACACTTATTAAGTGCTTCTTGTATACACCAGGCTGGATTCTCAGGATAACAAGACAAAATAAGAAAAGCCTCTGCCCTGAAGGACCTTACATGCCAATGCAGCTACTCTAGGGATGCAACATGAGCACAGGAAACCAAAAATGAGCTCTTTTGAGGAGGAAGAGAACATTAACCACTGGAATGCTCAGGAAAGGCTTCTCGGAGGAGGTGACTGTTATGTCCAGAGTAGCTGTGCCAGGTAATGTCCCAGCCTCTACTCTCAAAAACCCTGTGGTCAAATGGGAAGACAAAACAGATGCCCACTCAACAATAGGTCAATCATAAAGCATTAATTGTCTATTATATGCCAGGCTTAAATCCTCCCTTCTGCAGGAGCCTTTCCTTATATGTTCACCCAATTGCTGGTGTCTTTCTTCGATTCTCTATGTATCTTATATGTTCTTGGTTGTCTAAAAGTTGTCTTCCACATCAGAATGCGAGCTGTCTGAGGGTAGGGACTATGGTTTTGCTTTGCTTCGTATCCCCAGTGTTTAATACAACTCCCAGCACATTGCTTAATAAATGATTGTTGACTGACTGACGCTAGGGGCTGGTGATACAAGTACAAAGAGTGAAATAAATTGGTATGAATCATACTCAGATGTTATGTATCTAACATTAAATGGAGAGGTTCTGGGAGGCGGGAGTGATTTGGAGAGGGGGAGATCACTTGTTGCTGGTGAAGCAGTGACCACTGAGATGGGTGGGCCTTGAAAGGAGGGACTATTCCAGGCAAGGGGAACAGGGTGTATAAAGACATAGAGAAGAATGGAATGAACAACTGGTAAGAAGGTATAGAACATTAGAGAATTAGGCAGACCTGAGTTCAAATCCTCCCTCAGATACCGGCTGGGTGACTCTGGGCAAGCCACTTAATGGCTATCAACCTTGGGTTCTTCATCCATAATTTGGGGATCATAATAGCACCTATACAATAGCATGGTTATTGTAAAGATTAAATGAGATGATATGTGAAAAGTGCTTTGTAAACCTTAAAGTGTTCTATGTTGTTACTGTTGTGAAGTTGTTTTTCAGTCATGTCTGACTCCTCATGGGTTTTCTTGGCAAAGATAGTGAAGGGGTTTGCCATTTCCTTCTCCAGATCATTTTACAGATGAGGAAACTGAGGCAAACAGCATTAAGTAACTAGTAGGTATCTGAAGCCAGATTTGAATTCTGGTCTTCCTGACTCCAGGCCTGGCACCCTATCCATTGTGCCAGCTAGCTCCCTCCTTAAGTGCTATATTAATGTTAGCTATTGTTATTGTCATTATTATTATTATTAAGAGCTTGGTGACATAAAGGGAATATGATTGAAAGATAGGTTGGAGTTGGCTTATGGAGGGTTTGAGTGTCAGACTAGGAATTTATTCTTTTTCCAGTAGGCAGTGGAAATTGGAGTTTTTTGGGGCAGAGGGATAATGTAGTCAAATCTGTACATTAGAAGGATGCGTGGTAAAGGGTGTGTGTAGAGGGAACAAGGATCATAAAATATAGGTTTTAGAACTGGACAGAAACCTAGATGCCATATGATCCAACCCTTTCATTTCATAGATGAGGAAACAGGAGGCCTGGAGAGGGTAAGTTGCATGTCCAAGGTCACACAGGTAATAAGTGGCAGAACCAGGCTAACACCCAGGATCTGGGTCCCCAAATCCAGTGCTCCTTCCCTTCACTGTACCACGTCCTCCTTAAAGACACCTAGAAATTTTGGCCCTTCACTGGTAACAAAGACTGATTGACCCATTTGGGAGGTGCTAGGATTATTCTGGACAGAGGAAGAAGAACTGAAAGACTTGAGAGGGTAAGATGAGAGAAAAGGGAAAGATGTGACTTTCCTATCAATAATGATAATAGTTTATTTTTCTTTAGCATAATAAGGCTTATAAAGTGATTTACCAACAATAATCCTGTGAAATAATATACCAATCATTCAGTCAATTAATATACATTTGTTTAATGCCAGATACTGTTCTAAGTGCTGGAAACACAAAAATAAAGTATAAATAGTATTCTGTTACTTATTACACAACTAAGGATCAGAGGGCTTAAGTGATTAGCCATCTAATTAGCAAATATTGGAGTCAGTATTATAACTCAGGTGTTTTTACCATAAGTAATGGGTGGGAGTTGTAAGGAAGCAACTTCAACTCAGTGTATGGAATATGTATACATGCCTACATATATCTATACATGTAGATGTATGTATATATGTTCATGTGAAGATGTCTGTCTTTCTATGTGTATACTTATAGCTATGTGAATGTCCAGGTGTGTGTGTGTGTGTGTGTGTAAAATATGATTCCAGTTTATCAGTCCAGACTCCTTTCCTACATTCTACTCTCCTCATATATTTTACATTCTAACCAGTCTGGATGACTCCAGCCTTAGCTCACTGTCCCCTATGCCTATAATGGTTTCTATTTTCACCTCCATCTATATGTGTTCCCTGCTTTTAAAGTCTGATTTAGATACCCTCACTTCCATGGATTCTTAGCTGATGAAATCTATTTCCTTAAACTGGATATTGGAGAGATAATCCAGCATAATCAATAGGGAGATGACTGGAAATTCAGAAAGACTCTAGTTGAGGTCCTTCCTCTGCTACTTAAACCACTCAGTGTCTCAGACAACTCTAAGTTGTCTTTATTAACTCTCAGTGGAACTTTATTCAATAGGCCATGAGAATACACTATGAATTTTTTGAACAGAGGGGGTGACATTTCACTCAGCTGGGTAGAACATTCATTGGAGAAAAAATAGACTGGAGGCAGGGGGGACAGTTAGGAGACTTGTACAATAGTCTGGGTGAGAGGAGGTGAGAGTTGAATTGGAAACTGAGGGAATGTTCATCAATTGGGGGATGGCTGAACAAGTTGTGGTATATGAATGTAATGGAATTCTATTGTGCTATAAGAAATTAGCAGATGGATCTCAGAAAAACCTAAAAAGGCTTACATGAACTAATGCAAAGTAAAGTGAGCAGGACCAGGAGAACATTGTACACAGTAATAGCAACATGGTGTGATGATTAACTATTAGCCCTTCTCAGCAATACAATGATCCAAGACAATTCCAAAGGACTCATGATGAAAAATACTGTCCACTTACAGAGAAGGAACTGATGGAGCCTGACTATAGGGTTGAAGTGTACTGTTTTCACTATCTTTATTTTTAAATGTTTTTTCCTGTTTCTTCTTTCACAACATGACTAATATGGAAATATATTTTACATGTTTGCACACATATAATCTATATCAGATTGCTTGCTGTCTTTAGGAGAGGGGAAATGAAGGAAGGAAAAAATTTGGAACTCAAAATGTTAAAAATGTTTAAAATTGTCTTTATATGTAATTGGAAGAAATAAAATAAATAAAATGCTATTTAAGAAAGAAGAGGTAAAAGGCTGAACTTTGGGAGAGGCAGAGGGAATGCACTTATTTAGTGACTATTTTTAAAAAGGCAGGAATAAAGACCCAAGAAAAGCCCAAACTCAGGTACAAGAAAACATGCCATTGTGGCTGTCAAAAGCCTATAGAGATGCCGCCAGACTGAAGCTAGTGTAGATCACCAAAGGGGTGGGAAAAGAAATAGTGAGGGGTGGTTAATGGCTACATTCTCATCGGAGGCCCAGATTGGTATGTTTATGATAATGATGATAATGATAATAAGGCCATTACTCTAATTGCCATTAATAACATTAATTTCATTTATTTATCAACCATCTGCTTTCTCTCCTCATCTCCTGATACTTGCTGAGAGCAAACTGGACCTAGTTTGATGGCCATACTCACAGGACTAAGCCTCGTTTCTCCTAGAGAGGCAAATGTGGAGGTAATGAAAGGGAAGGGAAGGATGTGGAAGGGGATTGGAAAGGTTAAGACAGGGAAGGTAGGGAGGGGAAGAAAGGGTAAAAAAGGAAGGGGGGAGGGGAGGAAAGAAGTAGCTGTATTTGAGGACGAAGAGAGAAAGGAAGGGTACAAGTATTTATTGAATGCCTGCTATGTGCCAGAGTCCAGGGGTGGGGAACCTGTGGCATGAAAGCTTGCAATGGAGGGTCTATAGGAACAGACTTTTCCATTGATCAGTGCCCATGAGTTGTGAAATCTGCTAGCCAAATCCAGCTGAGGATTAGTCTCTTGCTCACACTGGCAGAGCTGTAGCTGGTAGTATTTTTACCAATGGCAAAAATATCTGGGGTGACTAAGGATAAAGATAAATGATAAAATGATAGACTCAGTGATAAAAAGAAAGAATCCATATATATATACATATATATATATATATATAATTATACTCTTTGTAATAGTGAAGAATTGGAAATAGTAGATGCTCATTGACTGTATGAAAAGATGATTATCATGAATACAGGCAGCTATGTGAAGAAATAGATAAATTGATGGAGAATGAAGTGAGCAGAATGAAGAAACAATATACATAATGACTACAAGAACAGGAAAACAACAAATTTTAATGATCAAGTTTGTCTCCAAAGAAGAGATTTCAGAAAGCACCTGCTTCATTGCTTTGAAAAGGTGGGGGACTATGGGTATGGAACACTGTTTTTTATAGTTTGGTTAGACTTGCTGAACTATCCCCCTCCTCTTTTTTTGTTCTTTTTTATGTGAAATATCTCTCTGGTATGGGGCGTGGGGAGGCACATATTGGAAAATGACAGTGACGTAAAAAAAAGAGATGACAATAAAAAAGTTATTCATAAAGCAGTTGGGGTAGGAGCCCGCCAGCAGGTAAAACTGTGCTAAGAGAAAGTGATCCAATCCTCATTCTTGTGTTTTTGGGGGTGATCCAGGCCCTGAGAGAGGGTTACCACAATGAAGGGCTCATTGCACTGCACTGTGGCAGAACCCACTGGAGGGCTGCTAATTGAATGGTGACCACTGGGAGAAGGAAGCACAGCCCCAATATTGACACCTGTAGAAAAGCTCCTTTTACTCAATATTAGCTGTAAAAGACTTTAAAAGCTAAAGGAGTTTATCCTAGAAGCAATAGGAAGCCACTGATGTTGATTGAATAGGGGAGATCTGTGCTTAAGGAAAACCACTCTGGCAGCAGGGGTGTAGGATGAGGATGGAGGAATGAGAGCCTTGAGGCAGGAAGACCAACCAAGAAACTATTGGCATGATCTAGGAGAGGGGTGAGGAAGGCCTGTACTAAGCCCATGCTTATGTGTATGGACAGAATGGGTTATATCTGAGAGATGATAGGAAATGTAGAAATAGCAGCGATTTGGCAATGGATTTGCTATGTGGGGTGAAGGATAATGGGGGGTCTAGGATAATGCTAAGATTTTTAACCTAGGAATCTAGAAAGATGGCAGCATCTTTAACAAAAGTTAGGAAGTTTGGAAGAGGGTAAGGATTTGAGGGAAAGGTTTAATGTGTCTTTGGGACATCCAGTTTGAAATGTCCAGTAGGCAGGAGAGTCTAAAACACACATGTTACATGCACGCATACATTTATACAAGCACAGATAGATATATGGACATACAAATAGAACATATATGTGTGTATATCCTACTGCCATATGTATGTATATATCTTCTATGTGTATATCCATATATGTATCTATGTTTGTATACATGCATATATTCATGTAACATGCATATATACAAACATAGATACATATATATGGATATGCACATGGAAATCTATGTATATAATGCATATTTACTATATTGTATATCTATCTCTAGCTAACTGTCTGTATGTCTATCTAGCTATCTATCTATGATAAATAAATTCATGGTAGCTGATTGGGTTACCAAGGGAGTGTAGAGAGGGAAGAGATACTAGGATAGAACTTTGATGAATACCCACAGTTAAAGAGGATGATTTGGATGACAAACCAACAAAGGAAACAGAATAAGTGGTCAGACAGGTAGGAAGGGAACCAGGAAAGAGTTTCATTAAAAAAAAAAGCAGAGAGAAGAGACTATGTGGGATGAAAGTATGGGTGCTCAACACTGTCAAGTGTTAACAGAGAAGTTAAGGCAAATGATTGGGGAAAGGCCATTCTATTTGGCAATTAAGAAGTCATTGATAACTTTAAAGAGGAGTTTCAGTTGAGTGATAAAGTCAAAAGTCAGATTAAATGTGTTGAGGAGAAAGAAAAGTGGTGACAGTGCATATAGAACTTTTTTTAAGATTTGGCTGAGAAAAAAAAGGAGAGTTATATCATGATAATTTGAAGGAGAAATGGTAGGATCTACTGATTTTTTTTTAAGAGTGGGGAGACTTGAGCATGTTTGAAGTTACTAGGGAAGGAACCAGTAGATATGTAGGGTTGAAAGTGTGTGTGTGTGTGTGTGTGTGTGTGTGTGTGAGAGAGAGAGAGAGACAGAGAGAGAGAGAGAGAGAGAGAGAGAGAGAGAGAGAGAGAGAAAGAGAGAGAGAGAGAGAGAGAGAGAGAGAGAGAGAGAGAGAGAGAGAGAGAGTGAGAGAGAGAGAGAGAGAGAGAGAGAGAGAGAGAGAGAGAGAGAGAGAGAGAGAGAGAGAGAGAGAGAGAGAGAGAGAGAGAGAGACAGAGAGAGACAGAGAGAGAGAGACAGAGAGAGAGAGAGAGAGAGAGAGAGAGAGAGAGAGAGAAAGAGAAAGATAGAGAGAAAGAGAGAGAAAGGGAGAGAGACAGAGAGAGAGAGAATTATTGAGACTATATTCTATGTAATCTTGAGAAAATGGGATCTAGTGAATGTGTAAATGAATTGGCCTTGGCAAGGAGGACTGCCTTCTAATCAAAGACTAAGATTAAAAAAAGAGAATTAGAGATGATGGCAAAAAGTATTGAGATAAAGAAAATGGGAAAAGGAGCTCATGTTGAATGACTTCAATTTTCTTAGTATAGTAAGAGCCAGAGTCCTCATCTAAGAGAAAGGGAGCAGAAGTTGTAGGAGGCTTGAGGAAGGAAGAAAAGGTTTGGAACGACTTCTGTGGGGAGTAAGAAAGGGAATCAATTAGGGAAAAAAAGCTAAATAAAAGTTGGTTGAGCAGTCCCTGCCCCAAATTGAGAAGCTTATAGGGGAGGCCAGTAGTTATTTCCTGGAATGGGTAGGGGATGGGTCATGACTCCCCAACTTGTAGAGAACACTGGGAAAGATCCCAGAATGGGACCAAAATAAAACTCATAAAAAGCAAGGCCCTGGAAGGAAAAGAACCAAATAGAAAGATGTCATCAAAAAGGTAATTACTCAATGCCTAGGAGAGAAACCAAATCTTCTCAAATAGGACAAAGGAAAATGTTATAATTTTCCCTTGCCACTGGCCCCTCCTTCCAACTTGCCAGTTAGCCCAGTACAGAGTCCAGTCCAACTCAGAGTCCAGCCCATCCTAGTCCAGAAACAACCTGACCCCTATTCAAAGTCAAGGCCAGATTAGCCCAATCCAGAGCTAGCAGAGAGTTCAACCCAAGCCAGTCAGTTTCAAAGCCAACCCCAGTACAAACCAGAGCCCAGACCAACCCTGCCTAGGCAACATAGAATGGGTGGAGACCAAAGAAGATTGATTATTGAACCAGACTGGCTACTGCATCTGTGCTTTCTTTTTTTTCCCTTTTTTGCTGAAGCTACTTTTTTTTTGAAGCTACTTTCAAAGGTAAAGTGAAACTATCTATCTTTCCATAGAAAGATTTCACACCATTACAGAATTTTTGCCCTCTTTTCCTAGAACCAGGTTTCTCTAAGAACCACTCAAAGTTATTTTGAGGATCCCAAACTTATACTTGAGACAAAGGTCCATCTTTTCTTATAATGCACTTTTATTATATATATTTTTAATGTAACCTACAGTTTCCAATATGTTGTCCCTTCCATTGCCCCCAGAGAGTTATCACTTTTAAGGGACAATGTTTAAAAAGGAAAGAACAAAAAAGTCATCCAAACTAACAAGAATATTGAAAAAATCTCTGATATGATACACAGCATTCCACACTGATAGTTCCCCACATTGGCAAAGAAGTGGGGAAGAGGATTATCTTCTTGTTTCTCTTCTTTGAGGCCAACCTTGTTCATAATCATTTCCAGTACTAAATTTTGATTAATATAATTTTTTTTTCCATTTGCATTGTTATGTTCATTGTCTATATGGTGGTTTTCCTGATTCTTCTTGCTTTACTTGGATTCAATTAATATAGTGTTTCTATGCTACTCTTTATTTATCATATTCATCATGTCATCACAAGTCATATTCCCTAACATTCATGCACCACAATTTATTTAGACATTCCCTAGTCTAGGACCTTCTTTTTAAAGTCATATTCAGCTAGCATTATTCTATGACTGTGAGTGATGGAATACTACCATGTCCAAAGAACTGAGAATCAGGGTCATCCAGAGGGCAGTGGAGAGGTGAGTAGTGAGTGTAAGTAAGTAGTAAAGCATTACAAACAAGGAATTCAGAAAATCTGGAGTAAAGGAATTGGAATTATTAAAGGTAAATGAGATTGATGCAGATGATGAGCTGCTCATCCACTCCACTGGTATTTTCATGATGCCAAGAGAAAGCAAGCAGGATTTCCCCAGCACACTGGCTGGGACTTCTCTGGCAAATTTGTGGACAAACAAGGATGAGAGTTAGATGGGATGGATAGACATGGATGAGTTATGATCTGTATGTTAGAGTGAATATCTCCAACCACCATTACTGAGTTCATAGATTCACTACAATATTTCAGTCAAGATCACTATGTTGTTATTCACCATAATTAATCCGCAAGAGCTGCCTACGGGATGTAGGGATTCTGAAGCTGGGGCTCCAGGTTGTTTCTGGGACTTGTTCCATCATCTTATCCTGGGGGCTGCAATGATTCAGGAAGACAATGGGACCAAAGCATCTTTGGATTATAAATTTAGACCTGGGGAGGACCTTAGAGAGTCTTAAGTTCAACTACCTTATTTTACAGATTAAGAAACTGAGGCCTGAAGAAGTTGAATGATTTATTCAGGGTCATACGAGGCTGGCTTTAAGCCCCCATATTGCTGACTTCAAGTTTAACACTGTCTACTATAAAATCTTGTCTCTTGAGGCCAAGTTTGTATTCAGTTATCCTGTATGCTTCAAGCCTTTAGTGAAACCCAGAGGTAATCCCCGAAGTTGATCCTGACAGAATCTGGCCCTCCCAGGCCAACAGAAATGGTCACCAGAGGTATCCCCCATGACTAGGCCAACTTTCGAGGGAAAAACCCCAGAGACCCCAAAGCTGTGATCTCCTGGGTTGGTCCAGTCTGTGAAAGGCATATTTTTTTTCTCCTTTGGTTTGGTTCCATTGAAAATTGGCCAGAAGATCGGGAAATACACTCCCTCTTAATTTAATGGCTCCACTGTTGTCGATGGGCCAGGTATTAATTGTGTTAATGGTGATCATTCTGAATTCATTTGGTATTTGTGGGGAGGCCACCTGCATGTCCATATGGTTCCCATCATTACTGAGGGGTAGGGAATGGGCCCACTAGGAGTTTGCAGAGGGGAGGTTGGGCTGGCAGTGGATGCTGGGATCCAGGAAGGGGGGAGGATGCTGGTGGGACCCTGCTGAGGTTTGAAATCATTCCAAAGAGCTCTCCACCTCCCCTCTTCTCAATCCCCCTCTTCTTAACCATGGACACTTCTTTTCAAAATAATAATTTCACTTGAATGTTTGAACACTTCAGAAAATAAACAATTCTGAGCTTCACTGCTCCCACACAGTCAGGTTGCAAAGACAACCTACTGCTTGCCTTCTAATTTTAACAGGAAGACAGCACTTCACATTCAAACTGTGCAACTCTCCAGAGGAAACATTCAAGGCTTCCAGCAAAGTTGTGAACTGGATTTATGCATGTGAGAGTAAGTGTATGTGAGTATTTTTGTATGTAAGAATTGTGGGTCTGTGTGTGTGTGTGTGTAAGAGAGATTTTGCATGTGTATATGTATAAAAATCATATCTGCATGAGTGTGTTTCTATGTTTCTATGAATGTGTGAGGATGTGTGCCTGTATGTGAGAAGCATATGAGTGTGAAAATGTGCTTATATGAGTTGGAGTGTATGAATATTTGTGTGCACAAGAACTGTGTGCTTAGACATGTGTTTATGCATGTATTTTTGTACGTATATGAAAATGAGTGTCTATGTGTGAGAACTATGTGTAAGAATATGTGTGTGAAAGTATCTGTAAGAATAACACGTGAATTGGGGTGGCTAGGTGGCACAATGAATAGAGCACTGGCCCTGGAGTTGAGGACCTGAGTTCAATTCTGGCCTCAGACACTTAACACCTACTAGCTGTGTGATCTTGGGCAAGTCACTTAACTCCAATTGCCTTGCCTCTACCCTTCAAAAAAAAAGCAAAAAAAAAAAGAATAACATGTGAACATATGAATCTTATGTGAATGTATTTAGAAGTGTATGAGTATCTGACAGTGAGTAAGTTTTTGCATGGGTGTGAGAGAGGGTGGGAATTTATACATGAGTTGTGTACTAAAGATTTGTATGTCTGTATTAGTCTAGTAAGTCACATGCATTCATGAGTATGTATTTTTTTTTAAAGCAGTTGGGGTTAAGTAACTTGCCCAAGGTTACATGGCCAGTTATTTTGTGTGGGTGTTAAGTATCTGAGGCCAGAACTGATCCTGGGTCCTCCTGACTCTGGGCCAGTGTTCTTACTCACTGCGCCACCTAGCCGCCCCTGTATTTCTTTTCTTTTTTTTTTTTTTTGCTTTTTGGAGGGCCATTGGGGTTAAGTGACTTGTCCAAGGTCACATGACTAGTTTTTGTCTTAAGTGTCTGAGGCTGGATTTGAACTCAAGTCCTCCTGATTCCAGGGCTGGTACTCTATTCACGTGCCACCTAGCCGCCCCTAAGACTATGTATTTCTGTAAGAATTTGTGAAGTAGTGTGTGTTTATACCTGAGCCAGTGTGTGTAAATGTGTATAAGGGTGCAAGTTTGTATATAACATATACACACACATGTGCATATGCGTTATGGATGCTACCTACATACATACACATCTATGTGTATGTGTGGTATAATGGAGGAAGGAGATGGAGAAAGGGGGAAATTTTGAAGCAGAAGGAGATGGCCCTAGAAATGGAAGAATGGCCATTTTAGGGTTTTGGTTGTGAAATCTCTAAAGCATGATGAGGTAGGAAGGATGAATAATATGAAGCTTGCAGTGTCAGAAGGCATGAAATGGCCTGGGGGAATGGGGAAGGGATGGGTGAGGGGAGCCTGGTAGCTCTAAGGCTGGTGAAGAAAGGGATAGGGGATGGGGTGGGGGTGTCTGATCCTGTTCCTGACCACAGAGCCCTCCTCACTGCCTGTGTGGATCTGATACATGGCCAGGTACAGCTTCTCAACCTGCCCCTTCATTTTAAACAAGAAGGATTCCCTACAGTTCCACAGGTCATAGATTATAAGCACTATAAGAGTCTCAGACATCACCTAATCCCAAGTCTCCTCATTTTACAGGGAAGTTCTTAAAATTTGCAGAAAAGTTAAGAGACTTACCCAAGGTCCCAGCTTACACAAAGCCAGGACCTCAAATCTAGGTTTCCTGCATGAGGTTCTCTCTCTAGTAGACCACAGCTACTTTGACTGCCTTTTAGGTCTCTAAGGACCTCCTCTGAACAGCTCTCCTCTCTATATTTAAGCAACAGTACCCCTACTCCAGATTTCTACGCATTATGGTGTATGTGTGTGTATATATATACTTCCACAAACCTGCCCCTGCCCCTGCCCCTCATTCCCAGTGGGCCTCATGGGGGTCCCTTGGAAATCTTCAGTTCACCCATTTATTCAATGAATGTTTACTAAGTGTCTACTATGTCCACTGTTGTGGATTTGAAATTAGGGGAGACAAAAATTTTAGATAAGAAATTCCCAGTTCTCATGACACACACTCGAATAGGTGGATGAACCAGAACTAACTACAAAACACACAATTACATGTTAAGTACATTAGAGAGAATAAAGACATGATATTTGGTGAGGTTCCCAAAAGGGAGGTTGTGATTGATGATGGAAAGACATTGAGGAAAGGTTTCTGGGAGGTTGTAGCTGATTCCTTCTAAAGATGGGTAGAGGTAGCAAGGGTAGAAATTCACTAGGTAAAGAGGAGGAGGAAGAACTTTACAGGAATAGAAAAGACATGGAAGCTGGAAGGCATAGCATAGAGCAAATTTGCAGAGTAAAGAATAGTCTATTTTGGATGGAGCACACAGAAATTTTCATGGCGAACAGAATTATAGACCTAAGAAGGTAAGCTGGAACTAGATTATGGAGGCCTTGAAGAAGGGATGAATGAGTTTGAATTTAAGAAGCAATAAGAATTAGAAATTGAGGGGGTGCCTATCAATTGGGGAATGGCTGAACAAGTTGTGGCATATACATGTAATGGGATGCTATTGTGCTATAAGAAATGATGAGCAGGTGAATTTCAGAAAAATCTTGGGAAGATTTACATGAACTCATGTTAAGTGAAGTGAGCAGAACCTGGAGAACATTGTACACAGTAACAGCAACATTGTGCGATGACCAACTGTGACAGATTTAACTTTTCTCAGCAATTCAATGATCCAAGATAATTCCAAAAGACTTGTGGGGGAAAATGCTATCTACATCCAAAGAAAGAACTGATGGAGTCTGAATGCAGATTAAAACATACTATTTTCACTTTTTTGTTTTTTTCCTTTGTTCTATTTTTTCTTTTTCAACATAGCAAATGTGGAAATGTTTTACATGATTGCACACCTATAACCTATATCAGATTGCTTGCTGTCTTGGGGAGGTGGCAGAAAAATTTGGAACTCAAAATCATTCCAAAAATGAATGTTGAAAATTATCTTTATTTGTAATTGGAAAAATAAAATACTAATGATTTTTTTTAAAAGAAGAAATAGTAACTTTGGCCTCAGAGCCAAGATAAATATTCAATGTCGATTAGTCCTAAGTGATTCAGTGCAGACTAGTAAGGGTAGTGGATGCACCTGGCTAAAGTATTCTTTAAAAATCTAATTCTCTGGGGTGGCTAGGTGGCATAGTGAGTAGAGCACTGGCCCTGAAGTCAGGAGGACCTGGGTTCTGATCCAGCCTCAGACACTTCACACACACACACACACACACACACACACAGAAAACCAGCTGTGTGACCTTGGGCAAGTCACTTAACCCTGATTGCCCTACCCTCCCCTTCCAAAAAAAAAAAGCAAGTAAAATCTAATTCCGTGATTTTTCAAAGTACAAAAAGTTCCTGTGCTCTCATGTTCCTGTGTGCTGATGTCCCTCTGTGCTATTGAATGTTTGTTCTGGGTTCTAGACCACTTGATGGGGGTGGGAGGAAGCTGGACCTATGCCATGGGGGGTGCACTAGAAGAGAATTGGACTCAGGCTCAGAGGACCTGGGTCTGCCTCCCCGGTCTAATACCCATTTGTGTCACCTTAGGGAACTCACCTGATCTATTTAGGCCTTAGTTTCCTCAACTGGCAAATGCCATCCAAGGCCCCTTCTCTCTTTAAATTTGTGCTGCTATGATCTCTTTGTTCCATCTGGGGCATGTGCTATTCTGTCTTCTTTACCAGTTAACTTTTTGTATGTTAGTCAGCAAGGCAGGGCACATCATCCCCGCCCCTTCTACCCCCAGACTGACTCCTCCTTCCATGCTCATGCCTGACCTCAGAAGACAAGTGTTCTTGTCACTCTTCAGGACACAGGGCTCCCTTCACTTACCTCCTCATACCCCACCTCCGCCCAGGCTAGAGATGAAGCCACAGTTGCTCTCACTGTCACATGAGAGGGGAAAGTTGAAAGCAGCATGTTCTTTGGAGAGAAGAGACATAGGGGTGCCCCCCCCCCACACACACACTCCCGATTCCAGCTTGACACCATAGAGAAGACGAACTCACTGGTAGGACCCAGTTCTGTCCCCCAGAAGGCCCATCCATATATTACACTGGGGAGAATTTTCCAGAAATGAGTAGCTAAGCCTTATATTATGGCTATCATAAAGCCTCCAGTATAGGTTTATTTATCTTGTCATTTATTCATCTATGTAACTTTTCTTGCTTCTGTAGCAAAGAGAGCCACAGCCATTGTAACTTGACTGACTGTTAGCTACACATTCCCCCCTGATGCCAAGAGGACCATAAGTAAGCAGAGAAAGCTCATAAAAATCACTTACATTTATAACATGCTTTAAGGTTTGCAGAGCATTTTACATCCCTTATCTCATTTGCTCTCTACCATAATCTCATCCCATTTTTATGGTTTAGGAAACTGAGGCTCACAGAGCCCAGGGTCACATGGGCTAGTCAGTGTCTAAGGCAGGATTCAAACTAAGGTCCAATACATAGTAAATACTTATTACCAGCATTCTCTCTGGCTGGTAGATCCCATGCCTGGAATACTTTCCCTTCTTTATCCTGACTACTGACCTTCTTGGCCTCCTTTAAGTCACAAGTAAAACCTTACCTTTGACAGGAATTCTTCCCGAACTCCACTTAATTCCAGTACTTTTAATTATTTCTCATTTATCTTGTATAGGCATACTTTGTTTTACTGGGCTTTGCTTTATTGTGCTTAGCAGATTTTTTTTTTTTAATGAGAAATTGGGGTTAAGTAACTTGCTCAAGGTTACACAGCCAGGTGTTTCTGGGTGGGTGCTAAGTGTCAGAGCCCGGATTTGATCCCCAGGCCTTCCTGACACTGGAGTCAGTGCTCTTATTCTCTGTGCTACTGGGCCACCCCTATGCTTAGCAGATTTTAAAAATACAAATTAAAACAAAAAAAAAACCTTTTAAAACAAATTGAAGGTTTGTGACAACTCTTCACTGAGAAGTCCATGGATGCCATTTTTTTCAACAGCATGTGCTCATATCTTATCTCCATGTTACATTTTGGTAATTCTCACAATATTTCAAACTTTTTCAATATTATTATATCTGTTATGGTGATCTGTGATCAGTGATCTTTGATATTACTATTGTGATTGTTTTGGGGTGCCCTGAATCATGCTTACAAAAGACTGGACAAACTTCATAGATAAATGTTGTATATTCTTCCTATTTCCTGATATACAACAATATTAAAATTAGGCCAATTAATAGCCCTACAGTGGCTTCTAAGTATTCAAGTGAAAGAGTCAATTGATAGGGCAAATGTCACTGTTATCTTATTTTAAGAAATTGCCACAGCCACCTAAGCCTTCAGTGAGCACTGTCCTGATCAGTTAGCAGACATCAGCATTAAGGCAAGACCATTCACCACAAAAAAAGATTATGGCTTGCTGAAGACTCAGATTATAGTTAGCATTTTTAACAATAAGGTATTTTTTGTTTTTGCTTTTTTGGAGGGGTGGAAGACAGGGTAATTAGGGTTAAGTGACTTGCCCAAGGTCACACGGCTACTAAGTGTTAAGTGTCTGAGGCCATTTTTTAACTCAGGGCCTCCTGACCCCAGGGCTGGTGCTTTATTCACTGTGCCACCTGGCCACCCCAATAAGTGATTTTTAATTAAGGTATGTACATTGTTTAGACATAATTTTACTGCAAACTTAATAGACTACAGTATAGTGTAAACATAGCTTATATCCTCCTTGGGAAACCAACAAATTTGTAAGATTCACTTTATTGTGAGCTTCCCTTTACTGTGGTGAACTGAGCCCATGATATCTCCAAGGTATGCCTGTTTGTAACTTGTTTTACACATATATTTGTTTGCATATTGTCTCCCTCAGACTGTAGCCAACTTGGAGACAGAGACTATCTTTTGTCTCTTTTTGTATCCCTAGCATGTAACACAATCCCTGGCACATAGTAGGTGCTTAATAAGCATTTATTGATTGATTGATCATTTACCATCCATTAGCTCTTGCTTCTAGGTCCTGGGAGGTCTTTCTATTGTCTCATATTATGCCTCTCACCATTCTTTCAGGGGCATTGTAACACCACACAATTTAGAGCTTGTAAAGGGCCTTAGAGAGTCTAATTTATCCTTGCTGATAAGAGAAGTGAGGTCCATAGTGGACCACCTAAGCAAGATTTGAACTCAGGTTTTCTGATTCTGAATCCAGTGCTTTTCATTTTGTTGAAGCAATGATGATGATGAAAATAACAGGCCATATTTATAAAGTCCCTTATGTAGCACTTTCCCACAGTGTCTCTGTGCTATTATTATCCTCATTTCAAAGAGGAAGGCACACTCATGTCCTTTTTGGATATAAATCTATGATGCTATGAGGTCTAGAGAAATTAAATGATGTGCTGAAGACCATATGAATAGCCAGCTATGAAGCTGGGACTCAATCCTCAAATGCCCCCTCCATGTCCCATGTTCTGTCGGTGGTTCCGTGTTGTCAGCTTCTGACTTCTAATCAGTAGTCAATAAATATTTGTTAAGCACACACTGTGTGCCAAACATTGTGCTAAGTGCTTTCTATTAAGTAGAGTAGTCCATGTACTGAACTCTCCCATATGGTTGCTTCTCCTTTGCTGAGACTCTATCTTCTTCTCTTATATTCCCAGCAACACCTTTTCCCTCAAAACTTTCCTGAGATGGGGAGACATGGTATGTTGCTGGTATTAGTCCTCAGAAGCTTCTAATCCTGCATCCACTCTGCTCCTGACTTGCTAGATGCCTTTCAGCAAGTCTCTTCCCCAACCAGACTTCCAGTTTCTGAGGCTGATGGAATCTTTTGACTTGTCTTGTTCCTCTTTGGCAGGAAGGCTAATGTCTGAAGAAGTGGGTTTGACCTTTCTGACTGCAGGGCTGTGGGCCTCCTGGTCAGGTGGTAGCTGAGGCCTCTGAGTGTGTCTACATCAACATGACCACAGATGGCCCGGCAGCCATCGCACATTGCCGTTACCACCTTTGGGCAACACCCAAGATGGGTTCTCAAGGGGTAGAAGGGACCATGGAGCCCATCTAGTCCAAAGTGTATTGCAACAAGAACCCCCTGTACAATCTACCCAAATCATTTAGCTTCCTGCTTGAAGAACTTCAGGGAGGGGCAACCTACGGTCTTCTGAGGTAACTCATTCCACTTTTGTGCAGCTTTAATTATTAGGACATTTTTCCTCACATCAAATCTAAATTTGACTCTTGGCAACTTTTACACATGGCTTTTGGTTCTGGCCTCTGTGGCCAAGCAGTTTAATTCCTCTTCTATGAGACAATCCTTTAATTACTTGAACACTTGAATATGCCCCAACCCACCCCCACTTCTCTTCCCTAGGCCAACCAGTTCTAGTTCCTTAAAAAAAATCATTTGGATTTATCTTGAAACCCTTTACTGTCCTGGTTGTCCTAGTCTGGACATTCTCTAGTAGCTTATTCATGTCTTTCCTAAAATGTGGTACCCCAAACCAAGCACAGTAACCTAGATGAGCTCTGACTGGGGTGAGGAAGGGGCTGATGAAATCATCTGGCCTTGTCATTTCCTTTCTACTATGTACTTTCGAGGTCATTAGTAAGACCCACCCAAGGACCTAGTTTAGCCATCCACTAAGAGCACTTTCTGGGTGTCTAATTCAATTAGATTACATTTTTTTCAATTCAGGCGAATTTATTAAGTGCTTACTATACTCATGACTTTGGGTTAAGTTCCAGGTAGAAGAAGCTAACCAATAGAAGATGGAAAATGATGAACTCTACCTTTAGGAACTTTGAGGAATATGAAATCAAATTTTGGAGGAGGGAAGGAGGCAGTAAGAAATGTTAATGATCCTTGCTTAATTTTATTTCTGAAAATCCTAGGATCCTAGATCTGGAGTTGGTAGGGACCCTTTGAGGTCATCTAAACTAACCCACTCATTTTACAGGTGAGGAAACTGAGGCCCAGAGTGGTAAAGTCACTTCCCCAAGGATGCACAGATAGAAATGTCCAGGTGTTCTGAATCTAAATCCCATGGTCTTTCATTGAGTCATGCTATCTCTTCCATAGGTCCAACACCCTTTAGGTCTTCCACTAGTTTGCTTTAATATTTTGTAACTAGGGATATAGGGTTTGGACTGTTGTCTTGCCTTTTCTATATTATTGGCCCACCTCATTTTCTGATCGTACACATTCCTGATAAGGCCTTGTATCTAGTAAGTTCTTAAATATTGGGAATCAGCAACCCTAGGCTCAAATCTTGACTCACACACTTAACAGCTAGGCCATGTCAAGCAATTTGTTTACTCTTTCAGGGCCTTGGTTTCCTCATCTGAACAATGGGGATAATAATCCTCTTACTACCTCCTTCACACAGTTGTTGTGAGGAAAGCTTTTGTCAAACCTAAAGAGTGATAGGAATGTGATTCTATTGTTTTAGTTGCATTAAATTATTCATCTTTGTATCACCAACATTATCTAGCATAGGGACTTTCATGCAGCAGGTACTCCATAAAAGCTTACCGAATGAATGAACCAGAATGAAATTGAGTGGTGATTAGAAGAACGTCAACTTTCAATTAAAACTTGGGAATAGAAGTGACGTGTTAGCAAATAATGAGAAAAGCACATCCCCACATATTCTTCACATATCCCCACACTCACCCTGTCCCCATTTGGACCTGATCACATTCAGAATTCAGTCCAGTGAGAACAGTAAAGAGAAGGAAACTAATGGCCTGTGGAGGGGAAGAAGGAACCAGTTGTTCCTGTGGGAAGGGAGCAAGAAGTTCAGTGGGGGCAGTTACCAGGAAGTCTTTCTTTTTCTTTGTCTCTTCTCTCCCCCTGCCTCTTTCAGAAGCAAGAAATTTTGATCTTCTCTGAGGTTTTTCTAATCAATTCAACAAACATTTAGCAAGCTCTTGCTATAAGGAAAGCCATGGGCTAGGCACTTGGAGGGGATAAAGGAAAAGAATAAATCCAAAATAGGAACTTATGAATAAGGAAACTAAATTTAAGAGAAGTTAAGTCTTTTGCCTGAGGTCACTCTGGTAGTAATTAATAGAATGCAAGATACACACTTAGATCCTCTGAACTCCAATCCAAATCCAATGCTTCTTCCTCTACACAATGGTCCCTGTCCTCATGGAGTTTATAATCCATGACATGTATAATCATATATGCTATACACACATGCACACATATGCACATACATACACATGTACATATAAGAATATATTTATAAAATCACCATAATTTGGAGATTTCCCCATTGGTACTTTATCATTTTTGTTCTGTTTCCCCAGAAATGTACCCTTTGGTCTGACTCTTAAATATGTAGTCATACTGTGCCAAGTGCAGAGGTGGGGAAACTGGGGTACAGACAAGACAAGTAACTTGTCCAAAGACAAGTGATGAGTCATTTTAGCAAATGCAGAAAAGAGCTGCCACTGTGCCTTTGGGAATCACGTGCAGTTAGGATAGAGCAAGCTGGCTTCTTTCGCAACCAAAAGCAAGACTCTAACCACAGTTCTGTTCATGGCCCTTTCATTCATGTGAGTCATATCTGCTCCTCCTCCTAACCCCCTCAATCTCCTTCTCCTTCTCCTCCCACCAAGGACTACTGAGAGTATGTGAAGAAAAAAGGGCCCTGGGGAGGAGTAGGTATAGAGACTCTCCCAAGAGTCACAAGACCTAAGAACCTGACTGGGATGTCTCAGAATCATGGCTGTAAGCTTTAGTCCCAAGATCCAAATTCAGCGTTCCATTGATTCTACCAAGGATGTTGGTAAAAAGTCCACAGGTCGATAACAGACTAGTGATGAGCATTAAGTACTTACAATGTCCCAAGCACTGTGCTAAGTGCTGGGAATAAAAATGAAAGCAAAAATGAAGGCAAACCCTGTCCTCAAGGAGCTTACATTCTAACAGAGGAAGGTAACACATAAAAGGGGTCATTTATAGCTTTCATAATCTAGATTTCAAGTCCCAGTTAAAATTCCTCTTCCTTCAGGAACACTTGTCTCACCACTCCAGCCCTCTACATCCCTAGCTCTTAAACTAATCTAACCACTAATTGCCTATCACTCTCTCTTTGGACTCTAGGCATTGACTGACTGCCTTCTACATTCTCTTTTTGTATGTTTTCTTTTTATCTTCCCAGCTGCATTGTACTCTCTGAGGACAGGGATCATAGGATGGAAAAAATGGATTTACAATCCAAAGATCTGGTTTCCAATCAAGTCTCACCTATTTTTTACGTGGGTGACTTTGAGCAATTCATTTCTTGCTTCTGGGCTTCATTTTTCTCCTCCTGGTGAAATGAGAGGCTTGGATTAAAAAATCTCAAGGTCCTTTCCAACTCAAAATCCTTTAATTCTGTGTTTTATTCACCTTTGTTTCTCCAAAATCTAGATTAGAGCACATACTTAATAAATGTCTATTGGTTGATTGATTGGTAATTGAACATTCCTTTCTTAGCTTGGTTATTTACATCCCATCATAGGATTCCTGGCTTTTTCTTAATTTTGTGGGGACCTTTATGCCACATGACATGATACTACTTGAATTTTTCCCTCGAAGTGGGAAATGGGTCTTAGATGTTATTTGCATAGACTTGTCTGTCATTCTTGGAAGCTGTGAAATACTCTCTCCCTCCTCCCCTCTACCTCTTAAAATCCCTTGTTTCCTTGAAGCTTCATTTACCTGGGGCTATTCCTGATCCCCTTCAATGTTAGTGCCCTTGATCTTTTCTTCAAATGATTTTCCGTTTATGGTATAGCATCCCAAGAGAAAATAATCTCCTTGAAGACAGGTACTGCTTTTTGTTATGTCTTTGTGCTCCCTATGTCTAGCACAGTGGTTAGACCATAGTAAGCAGGTACTTAAAAATACACACTGGAGATTAGATTGGATTGGATTGCCAAATCATTTCAACAGAAAGGCCTGAGACACTGGTTATACACTGAAAGAGAAATGGGAATACCATCTAGCCTCTCTTCTTTATTCCCAATACACCTTTCACTAGCCACTGTTAGTGAAATAGCCTAGGCCTGTGTCTCAGGCAGTATGGCCTCATGAGCAACTCCCTAAACACTGCTTCTGTGAAGGCCTATAAATACTAATACAGCCATAAGCAATTATCTGGGTCTACAGAGCCTCTCTGAATTATAATGCACTTTCCCTCACTCTTTAGAAGATACCAAGAACTGTTCCCCTGTGGCGGAGAGTGTTTGATATCTCCAAAGAGCTCATGAGAGCACTTTATAACGTAGGAAAGAGACACACAGGGGAGACTCCGTTCAGCTCTACAGATGGACATAAGTGGGGGCCAGGCTAGCTCTGACTGCTCAAGGAATACAAGTAGAAATCCTTTCAGTCTGCTGGAGAAATGGTTATTTTCTAACTTTGGAGAAAGTGCTGGCGGGAAGTCTACTGATGAAGCTCCATAGATGAAAAGAGCTTAGAAGTTGCCCTCTGGAAGCAGGACTGATCATTCTGACTGTTGTTGCCTGTTTACTTCAAGTCTTTTGACTCCAGCAGATGCTACAATATGAGCAAAAGTTCACCAGTCATTTCTGTCTTGTCCCCCAGATGTTTCACTGCCTCGGGGTCTGTGCCTCCAAGAAAACAGCTGCTCAGAACATGTGTGCATTTTCCACTCAACAAACCATGAGGATGTGACAATAGAATCACAGCTTCTGAATCCTGGGGCTAAAATGTCAGAATAGAAAGGGGTTTATTGGTGAAATCTTTTCATGCTGCTTTAGTTTCACTCCCCCCTTTCCCAGTGTCCATCATTTCTCTCTCTGTCTTTCTCTGTCTCTGTCTCTCTCTCTCATTGCCTCTGTTGTTGTCTGACTGGCTAGCTCTGGTTCTGTCTCTGTCTATCTTTGTTTCTCTCTGTGTCTCTGTGTTTCTCTTTCTCTGTCTTATTATAACAGACAGCTAAAGCTTATAGATCATTCCACAGTTCATCATTAGGCCTACATGCTGGAGAAAGAGAGAATTTTAGAAGATAGACCTTTCCAGAAGTTCAAGACATTGCATTCATTGATTGACTATGACTTCAAGCAAATACAAATCTACCCTGATGCATTTGAGGAAGAATTACAAAATTTGTGGAAAACTCTGGAGCATAATCAACTTGCTTCTTCAGTCAAGACACTTGCTTGAGCTCCTCAGAGGCCAAAGCCACAACTTAGGTTCTCAAGGAACCAAAGAGGGAGGCCTTGGTGAAAGCCTCCTCTGAGTTTGGGCCTTATTTTTATTCTCCTTTGAATTAGATGATCTCTAAGGCTCCTTCTAACTCCTAAAAGCCTATCTTCCCAAGAAATTTTGCATCTTGTCAGCACAGGAGCTTTTCAAAATTAAGGAAAATAAGTATTTTATTGAGGATATTTATTAACATAATTGTCGCTTTTCAGTAACAACTCACCTCTGTTGCCCACCACCATGAACCTTCCCCTGTAGCAAAGAAACATACAAAGCAAGATAAACCAATGCACTGTGCATATGTGCCAATATATGCCCCGTTCTGGAAAGCAGCTAGATGACTCAGTTGATAGAGTGCTGGATCTGAAGTCAGGATGACCTGAGTTTAAATCTAGCCTCAGACACTTACTAACTATATGACCCTGGTCAAGTCACTTAACCTCTATTTGCCTTAATCCACTGGAGATGGAAATGACAAACCATTCTAGTATCTTTGCAAAGAAAACTCCATGGACAGTACTGGTGTGTTATGGTCCACAGGGTCACAAAGAGTTGGACACAACTGACCAAGCCTCATGCTATATCTATAGTTCACCACTCCTCTGATGAAAAGAGGGAGACATTTTTCTTTCATATACATATATATATCCTGATTAGATATAAAAAAGTTTTTTAACAAAGATTTTTTTAAAAAATCTGAGTTGTAGATTCTCTCCTTTCCTTTTGTCCCTCCCCTTGCCTTGATAAGGCAAGAAATTTGATATTGATAATAAATATGAAGTCATACAAAACATTTCCATATTAGTTACCTTGCAAAAGAAAACAGACAAAAAACCCAAGAAAAATAAAGTTTAAAAAATAGTCTGCTTCAATCTGCATTCAGAGTTTAGCAGTTCTCTCTCTGGAGGTAGACAGCATTTTTCAACAAAAGTCCATTGGAATAGTCTTGTATTGTTGTCTTGATCAGATTAGCTAAGTCTAAGTCTTTTACAGTTGATCATCCTTACAATATTGCTTTCGTTGTATACAATATTCTCCTGGTTCTGCTCGCTTTACTTTTCACCAATTCACATAAGTTTTCCCAGGATTTCCTGAAACAACCCTTTTCAACCTTTCTTATAACAATAGTTTTCCATCACAATCCTATATCACAGCTTGTTCAGCCTTTCCCCAATTGATGGACATCCCCTTGATTTCCTATTCTTTTTTCTATTTTTTGTTTTGGTCTTTATTAATTTGTTTACTTTTAGTTTGCAAGATTCATTACCACAATTTCTTGAGTTTCAAATTTTCTCTCCCTCCCTCTCTTCCCCCCCCCCCCTCCATGGCAGCATACAATCAAGTAAAGTACCTGCAAATATTTTCACATTAGGCCTTAGTCAGGTTTTAAAGAAGGATTGTATCAGATGGAATGAACAATGGGAAAGAGGAAACAAAACCAAACAAGAAAAAGAAAAAGATCAGGTAGTTTGCTTCAATCTGGGTTCAAACTCAGCTCTTTCTCTGCATGTAAACATCTCCATCATGAGTCTTTTGGGGTTGACTTATGACGCTGGATTGCTGAGAAGAGCCTAGTTTATCAAAGTTGGTCATCACACATACATTGTGTCTGTAATTGTGTACAAGTTACTCCTGGCTCTACTCTTCTCACTCAGCATCAGTTCATATAAGCCTCTCCAGGTAAATATGAAGTCCATCTGCTCCTCGTTTCTTATAGCACAATAGATTTCCTATTCTTTTAAAAAAAATTAATAGTACTTTATTTTTTCAATTACTCATAAAGACATTTTTCTTTTCCATTTATTTATTTACTTTTAGTTTGCAGCATTCAGTTCTGCCATCCCTTGAGTTTCAAATTTTCTCCCCCTTCCCCACATACCCCCTTCCCTCCATGGCGGCATTCAATCAAATATAGGTTCTACAAATACCTTCACATTAAACGTTAGTCAAGTTGTAAAGAAGGGTTATAACCAGTGGAGTGAACAACGAGAAAGAAGGAACAAAACAAAACATGTAAGAAAGAGAGCAAGTAGTTAGCTTCAGTCTGCATTCAGACTTAAGTTCTTTCTCAGAATGTGGATATCCCTTTCCATCATGAGTCTTTTGGAGTTGTGTTCTAACCTCATATTGCTGAGTGGAGCCCAGTCTATCAAAGTTAGTTGTCATACATACGATGTGTCTGTAATTGTGTACAAAGTTCTCCTGGTTCTGCTCTCCTCACTCAGCATCAGTTTATATAAGACTCTCCAGGATATTATGAAGTCTGTCTGTTCCTCATTTCTTTTAGCACAATAGTATTCCATTACATTCATATACCACAACTTGTTTAGCCATTCCCCAATTGATGGGCATCTTCTTGATTTCCAATTCTTTGCCACCTCAAAAAGAGCTGCCATAAATATTTTTGTACATATGGGTTCTTTTTTTCTTTTCTTTGATCTTTTTGAGATATAGAATGAGTAGTGGTATTCCTAGGTCAAAGGGTATGCACCGTTTTATAGCCCTTTAGACATAGTTCCAGATTGCTCTCTAGAATAGATGAAACAGTTCACAACTCCAACAATGCATTAGTGTCTCAATTTTTCCACATTTCCTCCAGCATTTGTTATGGGAGAGATCTTTCACTATCAGTCCTCTGAAGTCAAATTAGGACACTACATTGATCAGTATCCTTAAATCTTTTCGATGCTGTTTGTTACATTATTATGGTCTCTGTATATATTATTTTCTTGGATCTTCTTTCTTTCCTTTTTATCAGCTCATATAGTTCTTCTCAAGTTTCCCTGAATTCTTCATATTCATCATTTCTTATGGTACAATCCTATTCCATTAAATTCACAAAACACAGTTTGTTTGGTCATTCCATAAACACTTGTTGAAATAGAAGTAAGAGCTCAATAAATGCTCGATCTGTCTAAGTGCCTCCTTTTTGCCAGGAACTGTGCAAGACAGCGAGGATACAAATAGAGATGTGAGATGCTTCCTGGCCTCTAGGAGCCCCCATCCCCCAACTGATGGGCTGCCATTTTCAGTTCAGGTCTTCTAGGCTTCATATAGACTTTCCTGGCTAAAAAGCAGTTATCTCAGTTCTACTATTTTGTACCAGAAGACGAATCTCAAAATATATAATCTGGATAATAGTTTTCCCTCTCCTTTCTTTCCACATTCACACCTTTGCATTGTACAGGGATCCAGAAAACTGGACTCCAATCTTGAGATACCTTTCTTTTTGAAATCCTGAGCACATATTCCCAGTGGTTCTTCTTGTGGAGCAAAGATTAAAAAAAAGTATGAGTTGAGGCATTTGCAGAATCTCCTTGGAAAGTTTAGAGCCAGAGAGGTCCAGGTCTTAGGAATAATGAAGAAGTGGTCCTAGGGGCAGCTAGGTGGAACAGTGAATAGAGCACCAGCTTTGGAGTCAGTTACTAGCTGTGTGACCTTGGGCAAGTCACTTAGTCACTTAACCCCAATTGCCTTGCCTTCCCCCCTCCAATAAAATAATAAAAAGTGGTCCTTTTCTTCTGGGACCTGACTGCCAAGCCTGCTTTCTGGATGCTTTTTACTGTCCTTTCAGATCGGGACTGAATTAGCAAGGGAAGACCTGGAGCACAAATAGATTTAAAATTTTGAACTCTGTCGAGCCTTTTCATTTAGACTGATTCTTTGCATGCATAGTCTGGAGACACAGAGACTTTGGGGGACCAAAGAACAGAGAGATTTGTTGGTCAGAAGTGTAGGGGACCGATGTTTGTTCACTACCCAGAGTTCCCCAGATTTCTAGGGCTTTTGGCCTTGGGGAAGTGCAGAGATTTCTGTTGAGAAGCCATAGAGACTATAGAGAAATAAGACTATGAACTGTATTGGTCTCCATGCTTCTCCTGAGACAGCAGGAAATAAGAGACATAAGGGAATAAGTTGCCCTTGTAGCTGAAGCCGGGGCAAACAGGCAGATTTCAAGGCGGGTGGGGTAGATAGAGAATGAGAGAATGAAGGTGAAAATCAGATACATGTAGAGCCAACTACAGGGGCAGAGAGTAGATCAGCTTGAATCAGACCCTGTAATGCGGGGTGAGAACAAAGTCTAGCCAAGGGTGGGGAACCTGCGGCCTTGAAGCCACATGTAGCCTTCTAGGTCCTTAAGGGAGGCCCTTTGACTGATTTGGTCAAAGATCACAGGCTCTTCACCCCTGGTCTGGGCCAAGCTCCTTTCTCTCCCTTGCTTTCCCACCTCTCTATTCTGGGAAGAAAACAGAAGGAGGTGACCATGTACCCAGGATCAACTCACTGACAGTTGCTGCCATGTGTTTGTAGCGCCAGTACTGCTAGAGGACAGGAAAGGAGCAATCCCTTTGCCCTCTCTCTTTGCTGAAAAGCAAGCAAATTATTGCCTCTCTGCAAATTTGATTTTCATTATCCATAAAGTGAGAATAACAATAGTTGCATATCCTAGTTCATAAAGCATAAGGCTCAAATTAGATAATGGATATAAAGAGCTTAGCAAACTGTAAATGTGGGTTAGTATTATTATTATTATTTTCCCACCATGTGGGAATAGTCCCACTTAATGCCCAGGAGTGTGAAATGCTTCCAACAGCTAATGCCTTTTAAATAAGTGACGATCCTCTAACCACAGATAGTAGTTGTGCTTTTGAACAGATATATTTCTTTGTTAACATAATTACTACCTTTTAAATTCTCCTTCACAGGACTGTTGCAGTTGATAAGTTCTAAACCTATTTTTGACCTGTGAAAGCCTCTTTCCAGCTTCCCCCTTTTTTCATACAGCATTGAAGCTAAAATCCTGAGAGAAAGCAGGGCTCACCATTTCTCCCACTAGAATTTAGTTCTCTTCTTTCCATAGATTCAATCAAACATTTGAGGTTGCCATTTTCATCATTGTAATGGGTACCTTTATATCTGCTCAGATGGATAACAGATCAGCCAACATCTAGTGGCCAAGACCATCCCTTTAAGAAGCCTGGGCTACAGTGTTATTTTACTGTAGAAACAGTTCAGGCCTAAAGAATATTCCATGTTATTTTGAGAGCACCTAGGGTAATGAATTTTGAAGGACCAATTTGCCAGGGTAGTCCATTGGTACCATCAAACAGCACATACCCTCATAAGAAGAGTCCTTCTTAACTCATGAACTGAGGAACCTGAGTATCTGAACAGCAAATAAACCACATTGGGCACCTGGGGAATTTATAATTTTAATTGTTAGACTTCATCACTGGTTATTTGAATTTTTTTTCCAGGATGGTTTATCACTTGTAAATTATTTGCCACAACGTTGTAATTCTATCCAGATCCTTAACTTTCTAATCATGCATCTTTTATGGGGTCTCTTTTAAAGAAGCACTATAATTATGTGCCAAGGGTCCCTGTAAATTTTATCAGGCCATAAAATATTATACTTTAATTATTTGGAAGGAAAAAAAGAAAATGTTCTCTCTGCAAGATGGACGATCAATACTGCTGGAATCACTGTGTCGTTGGCAGTTTCCTGTGTCCCACTTGTACCATCCCTTCCAAGGCCATAAGGCTCTTTCCTTTCACTCAGACCCTGACTACATAAGGAATGAAGAAGAGGATCCAACCATAGGATCATGTACCTACAGATTTCTTTGTCTAACTCTGTGATAATTGTCTACACAGGGAGTAGAGAAGACCTCCAAGGAGATGGCAGTCTCATTGATGGGAGAGACAGCTTTGTGTGGGATAATGGGGGATGTGACTTGCAGTTAGGAAGTCTTGAGAGGTCATGACTCACCTATGAGATTTACATGAGTATGACCAGGGGTCAACTTGCACAACCTCTCTGAGCCTCAGTGTCCTTATTTGTAAGACAAGTGTAATTATACCTTTGGGAGCTGCCTCATATGTTGGCTCTGGGATCAAGTGAGTTAAGGAATATAAAGAGCTTCCAAATACCTGACCCATGAATGGTGGGTATCATGGTGGTTTCCAGATATCTGAAGGACTGCCATGTGGTAAAAAGCTTGCTCTCAGAGTCTTCTACTTTCTTGAAGATGCATCTCAAATACTTCCTTCTGCATTAAGGCTTTCCATAGGAGGATAAGGATAAGAAAGAGGCCTGGAATATCATTGGTACAGGGAGTTTCCAGTAAGGAAGTTTCTTCCACTACAGCAGATCAGTTACTTATAGTCTGAGAGATCTGTCTAGAGCAATGAGGGGTCAAATGACTTGCCCAGGGCCATAGTGACAGCATGTGTCAGAGATAAAACTTAGAGTCAGATCTTGCTGGCTTTGAGGCTGGTTGACTATCCAATACACCTCAGTGCCCCTCACATAGAAGGTAGTTACTAAATGATTGTTTATTGATTGATTGATTTTTCTTCTTCCCAAAGGGTAGAACTAGGAACAATAAGCGGAAGTTGCAAGGGGGAAGGTTTCAGCACACTATCAGGCATACTTAGGTGGCACAGTAGATAGAGCACTGGGCTTAGAATCTACTCTGTCCTCTAGCTGCCTTTAATGAAAAGTAATCTCAGAGTGGGGTAGCTAGGTGGAGAAAGTAGAGAGAGTTCTGGGTCTTGAGTCAGGAAGACCTAAGTTGGAATCTGTGTCAGATACTTGTCAGCTGTGTGACCCTGGTTAAGTCACTTAGCCTGTTTGCCTCAATTTCATTATCTGTAAAATGAGTTGGAAAAGGAAATCTTAAACCACTCCAGTATCTTTGCCAAGAAAACCCTAAACGGAACCACCAAGAGTCAGACATGATTGTACAAAATTTCAGAGGGAAGGCACTAGGGAAGGTGGGAATTTTAGGTGAGGGGGGAGGGAGGAAGTAAGAAAGCAAGAAAGTCCATTTTGTGGAAGGTAGGACTTGAACTAAGTTTTAAAGATAGCCAGGGAAGCCAGGAGGCAGAGATGGGGAGGAAGAACATTGCAAGTCTGAGGTCCAGTCAGTGCAAAGATGTAGAATCAGGAAATGGAACAATAAGAAGGCTGGGGCTGATGGATTGCAGGGTATGTGGAGGGGGGTAAAGCATAAGCTGGAAAACTAGGAAGCCAGGTTGTTTGCAGGCTTTGAAAGTCACACAGAGGATTTTATATTCGATCCTGAAAGTAATAGGGAGCCACTAGAGTTTATTGAGTAAGGAAGTAACATGATCAGATCCTTTTTTTTAGGAAGATCACTTTACAGATGTGACAGAAAGATTGTTTATCCTTGTGTTAGACATAATCCCAGCAATCACATCCAAATGGTTTCTCAGGTTTCAGCAGATAGGATGTAACAAGCAAAGGGGGGAAAGAGAACACAGTGTTATAAGTAGACACACTAGTAGTACCTATAAGAGAGGAGAAAACTCTGGCAGCAAGAGGGCTAGAGCTGGGGTCCTTTGAGCCCTTGGTCTAAATCATGACTTTGAAACATACCAGCTGTGTGACCCTGGACAAGTCACTTCATATCTCTGACTCTCAGTTTTCCTCTTTTGTAAAGTGGACAAAATATTTATACACTGCCTACCTCATAGGGTTCCAGTAAAGAAAATTCTTTGTAAACGAAATTAAATCTAAATTTGTAAATCTACATTTATGTTATTTATTTTAGTAAGAAGTAGACATGGAATCTTAAATAGCACAATAGTCAGGGGCCAATCAATATAGAGAAAAATACCTCTATAAATCTCAATATTGCCTGGGATTTGTTGTATAATAACACAATATATATTCCTATGTGGGAAATATAGCATGATTGGGTTGCTGTGGAAAGCAGTCAGTTAATCAACAAGCACACACACATATTTTAGTCCATACCCCTTATTTTATTTTTTAATTACTTTTTTCATTTTTTACATTAATTTTTAAATTCCGATTTGCAAAATTCTCTCCTTTTATCCTGTCCCTCCCCCACCAATTGAGAAGGCAAATGATATGATATCCATTATACATGTAAAGTCATGCACAACATATTTCCATATTAGCCATATTGCGAAAAAAGAAAAAGATAATTAAAAATGAAAAATGGGAAATGCAATTCAATTTCTACTCAGAGATCATCCGTTCTCACTCTGGAAGTGGAGAGCATTTTTCATCATGAGTCTTGGAATTGTTATGGATCAATATCTTGATCAAAGTAGCCAAGTTGATTGCTACAGTATTGCTATCATGGTAAACGATGTTCTCCTGGTTCTGCTCACTTCATTTTGCTTTAGTTCATATATATCTTCCTAGGTCTTTCTGAAACCCTCTCCTCCATCATTTCCTATGGCACTATATATTGTTATATTATATATTATTCCTATATATTGTGTTCCGTCACAATAATATACCACATCTTGTTCAGACTCAATTGATGGGCACCCACTTAATTTCCAATTCTTTCAACAATCTTTGTTTAGGTGCTTATTATATGACAAGTACTATGCTAAATACTGAGGATTCAAAGAAAGGCAAGAAAACCCCCTGCTCTCAAGGAGTGTACAGTTTAATAAAGACAACCTGAAAATAACTAGACGTGTACAAGCTTTATGCAGAAAGGATGGACAACAATCTGAGAGAAGAAAACATTAGTAGAAGAAGAAATGGGAAAGATCTACAGAAGATAAAAGTTTATCTGTGTCTTGAAGAAAGACAGAAAAACTAAAAAACAGAGATGAGAACAAAGGTTGCTGTCTGAATTAGCCCTTCCTGATTCTTTTTTTCAGTCCTGTTACAGAGTTTATTTGTATGGTAACTAGGAACATTTTGGGGGTTGGAAAGAATCTTCTCACCTCAGCTATACCCATATTTTGTAGTTTTGCTAAGTGTATAATTACTGAGATAATTCGAAGGAGAGATGGGCTCTTGACCGAGAATGGAATAGGAGTTTAAAGGAATTTTATACCGTAACTCAAAGAGATTAGATTGAGGGACCTCCGAGGAGCAGTATCAGAAGAAAAGTGTTCAAAAGAAAAGCCTGAAACTCCTAAGGATTATTCTTAGGAAGTACCTGGGCTGAATGAATAAAAATAGCCTGAGGCCCTGAGCTTTTCCCAGGAAGAATCCACCTGTTGCATTAGTAGTTCAGAAAAGTCAACCCAACTGAAGCTATACATGGTGGGAGAGAGTAGCTCATAGGACATGGTCAGCAGAGAGCAACCTCATGGAGACCCAGCAGAGAATGGAGATGCCCAGTGGAAAGCAGTGGAGAGCTATGTGATGACATCTCCAGGGAATGATGGTGGTTGTGCAATATCGGCAGCCCACGTTGCCTTTGGCCACAAGTGTTTCTTGATCAGTCAAGTTCCCTATGTGTTCCCATTCTTCACATGTGTATCCAACAGGTGTGCTTCTTTGTGCATGTTCTCTGGTCATATGTGTTTCTTGCATGTGCCTCCTTACCTGCTGGTGGTATGGCAGCCTGAAGGAGAAGAGATCCTTCTTTGTACCAGAAGAACCTTTCTTTTCACTTTTTGTGTTTGACACGTGATTAAATGTCTGTTAACTTTGAGCTTATGTGGTTGATCTCTGTTTGATCTGGTGAATGGATGGAGGTCTGTGAGGTGTGTTTTTAAGTGGATGCTAAACTATACAATACCTTTAATTTTAGGTAGCTTCCAGGGACCCCTATGTCAAGGGGCTCTGTGTCCTACATTGAGGATGTTCAAGTGAGAAGGAAGCCCAAGATCATCTAGACAACACATTCATAAACCATGGATCACTTTCTACTACAGTAAAATATACTGATATTTAGTCCCAGGTGATTTTCTTTATGACTTGAGGTTAAAGGTTAAATTATTTTCATCACACTAAGTGAAGAGGTAAGGGTATAATGAATTTTAGGTATTAAAACTGGTAGATTTTTAGACTTGTATTCAAAAAATGTAAGCCTCCCGAGGGCAGGGGTATTCTTATTTTATTTTGGTTCAATTGGATTGTTTGATGAATAAAGTGGGAAAACCACTCATATGGAACATCTGAAAATGCTAGATAAATGGTCGTTCACTGTGCAATTATTATTACCTTTACCATCTATTTAATTAAAAATTACTATTTACACAACTTCATGAGGGTAAGGAATATATCATGTTTCTTCTTTGCATCCTCAACACCAAGCATATTGGCTTGAAGGTAGTAAGTACTAAATAAAATTTTATGGTATTGAATTGGTGTTTCAGAAATAAACTGATATAATTGTGTTTGTACTAATAAGGACACCATTTCCCCTTCTTCAACAAGGTCATTTTCTTAAAGACCAGTAGCATTTAATAAATGTTCAAGCCACAGTTATCTTGACAGGCACTATAATGTGGTCGAAAAAAGTATTTTCCTGGGATACCTGAAAACTACATTCGAGCCCCAGCTTGGCTACTAAGTTGTCTGCAACCTTGGGCGAGTCTACTCCATCTTTGTGCCTCAGTTTTCCCATTTGTGAAGGGAAAGATTGGTACCAGATGATCTTCAAGATTCCTTCCAGTTTCGTCCCATTCTTGTATAGCCTAGGGACCAAGGTGGCCAGGAACAGGCAAATGATAACAAAACCAGCCAAGTCTGAGCTCTGACATGAAGGGCTCCAATGGAGAATACAACATAATATTGTATTTACTAACAGTAAAGATTTCCTATCAATGGTTTCCAGTTACATATAACTTACAAATAACTTGCAAAACATTCTCCAGGATGCCAGAGGTCAGACATATCAATAATGCTGCAAACCTTCTGACTGTTTTTCTAGGGCTGGCTGAGTGACTGGAGTTTGATCCCCCACAGTCTACAGGGGAGGGGCCAGGGCTCCAAGCCCATCTCCTTGCTGGTCCTGCTGAGGTTGCAGCAGCTGTAACAACAGCACCAGTAGTAATGGTGATGGTGATAATAATACCTTACATTTATAGGTTCCTTTACAGTTTATAAAATTATATACATATATATATACACATATGTATGTATGTGTGTGTGTGTGTGTGTGTGTGTATATATATATATATATATATATATATATATATATATATATATATATAATCTCAAACCAGCTTGAATGGAGCCTTACAGGGACTGGCTGTCCTGGACACTCTAGAACCCTCTCAAAAGCTGCTTGGTAGGCACTTGGAATGCAGCAGATGTATAAAATACCATGAATTTAGTCATATTAGAGGAGATCTCAGTAAAGGCTGGGCATGAACCTTTCAGCTGCCCTTTAATCCTCTGCCAATAAATGTTCTTTAGCTTGAAAATTCCTGCCTGCAAAGACTGATTTGGAAGTAATGGAGAAAGGACTTGGGCAGATCCCACCAAGTAAAAGTTTAAACTTTAGGGATCAGTGTTATCTTTTCTTCCTGCCCCCTCTGCTCCTCTACCAGTGTCCCTAATATACTTCCCTCTTTGGGAATCTGCTCTACCAATGGCAGCAAATATTTACTTCAAGTCCTATTGTGTTCTTAACCTTGCTCTTTGTTTTTGTTGTTCAGGCTTGGCTGTATTTTGGGCCCTCCTGGCTCAGAGTGAATGTCAATAGTAACTGTTTCTCTTTTGATGAGTAACCCTGAAGGTCTTCCCCTCCCAGTTTGTTGTATATATTTTTTTTTTAATCAAAGAAGCCATCCTTTGACTCACTTCTTAAAGAGGCCTATTCACTGAATGGGCATTACCTTACTCTGAGTACCTGAATAGTCCTTAACCTAAAAGGGCATTGCATCCTGGGTCATCTCTAGTCTTCCTGATGAATATCTGGCCACTGGACCCAGATGGCTCTGGAGGAGAAAGTGAGGCTGGTGACCTTGCACAGCCCTCCCTCCCTCCAATCCGAGTGAACTGCAAGTCACGTCATCATCTCCCTGATGTCACTGTCCTCTTCCAAAATGAAGGACAAACACAACTTGGCATTGGGTTGTTTCAGTCGTGTCTCACTCTTCCTGATCCCATTTGGGGTTTCTTGACAGAGATACTGGAATTATTTGCCATTTCCTTCTCCTGCTCATTTTTCAGATTAAGAAACTGAGTCAAACAGGGTTAAGTTGATTTGCTCAGGGTAGCGCAGGTAGTAAGTGTCTGAGGTCAGATTTGAACTCAGGAAGGTGAGTCTTCCTGACTCTGTTTCTGGAACTCTATCAGCTGGTCCACCTAGCTGTTCTAGTCTTGTTTGAGCTGTGACAAACTCATTTACATTAGGGTTTCAATGAACCATAAGGCTTAATGACCCATTTGCTTTGTAACAGGGGACAGATGTTCAACAACAAACTTTGAAAGCATACTCTAAATGCACAACTCTATGTTAAAACTGAGGAGATACAGTTCAGGAATTAAAACCAGAGTTGGGGGTTCCCAAAGGCATAGGATGTGGGAGAGGGTTAAGACCAATATAAATAGCAAGACTGAAAACAGAAGGTAAGCATGTTAGAAGAGTGTCCAACAAAGGAGTTACAGGGATTTGGAGGAAGAAGTAAGGGCTTCCCTTTTATGGACTTCAGGGAAGGATCCATAGGAAATATCTCATTAGGACTCCCTGAGATTTTAATAAACAGAGATTGAGGGTTTGGAAGTGAGAAAGGGAGCAGAATATTCAAGGGAAAAGAAAAGACGGGAACTCGGACACAGACTAAGTTTGTCCCTATGGGATGTTCGGTATCAATGAGTAAAGAGGGAAATTAGGGCTTCATCAGGGCCCTAGTCTAGGTCTGCTTTCTAGACAACTCTCTAACACTAGGTGCCAACCTGCATTAGGACAGGGAGTTCCCTTATCTGGGAGTTCCTTAAGCAAATGATATCACCAATTCATTCCCTGTTCTTATCACCTCCTAGGTCTTTATGGTGACTTTCTCAATGTCTACGAAATCATTCTGCTATAACTGGCTTCAGTCATATGGGAAGTTCACCTCTTCTACTTTGGTAAATGAGTCTATATTCTGATGCTACTGGAAAATGAGGTCTAAATTTCAGAACTCCATCCCCAACACTCTTCTATCTATATTTTCCCCTCTTTTTCTGAGTGGGCACTTTACAAATGGGGTGACTTGTACTCCATATCACTTACTAAGGATTTCAGATTTTGAGGGGCTGTACAGTCAGGCCTAATACATCTCTAAATCATTAGGACAGAAAGGCTCTCTCAGGCATCATTATAGAAATGGAATTTCATGAACATTTATAAACTGTTAGAGCTGGAAGAACTGTTAGAGATAATATAGTTCAACCCTCTTATTTTACAGATGGGGAAATTGAGGTCCAGGGAAATTAAATGGCATACATCACTTAAAGGAAATAACAATTTGCCTAAATGTTTTCTACTTAGTATGCCTCAGTTTCCTTTTCTGAAAAATTAGATGGTTAGATTAGATGAGCTCTAAGGTCCCTTCTAATTCTAAATTTAATATTCCTATGTAGCAATTCAAGATACAATATGATAAATAGTTGTTAAGCACCTATTATGAGCCCAGCACTGTCCTAAGTGCTAGGGGTACAAAGAATAAAACAAAATCGTCCCTGTCCTCAAGGAGCTTACAATATGACAGTACACATACAGAAGATGATAAGGGAGAGGGGATCATGGGGCATGATGAAGATGACTGTGGAGTGAAACTGAGCAAATCAGCTGATGGCAAATGAAGAGATGTCTGGGGTTTTGAACACTATAAAGAGAGATTATGGGAAACATTTTTGAAGTCTCCCAGTCAGAGAAGTAGAAGCAACAGAGGTGGCTGATAGGTGTGAGTAGCCAAGCTGAAGAAGTCATCCTGATGGTGAATTTCCTCCTGAACAAGTCTGTGAGCCTCTTAAAGACGGTCACTGATGTCTTCTTCTACTGTCTCCCTCTCAGCACCTGGCACCTGGTTGGGTGCACAGAACGGCTCAGGAAATTTTTGGCTGCTGACTACATAGGCATCTGGAGCCCCCCAAGGCTCAAGGAGAAGGCAATCTCATTTCCAAGCTCCTGCCTTGCCCTTGGCTCACTATGTACCAGATGCCTGTGAATACTTTCAGGCAAAAACACACTAGTTGGGATTTAGTAGGCCTTCTCCAATGAATTGTCACACTTCCCATCACTCGAAGATGGATTTGGGTGTGCCTCATTCTGTATTGTCTTGGGATAGATCTCCCTCTGTGAATCCCATACCACTGTGCCAAATTCAGAGCACCTAATGTGCTCATTCTAGTTCAGTCTCTCATTCTTCTGTGTCTGGATCCCCAAATACGCAATAACAATGTCTGGGTTGCCAATGACCTAAAAAGTTGGAAGTTTCGAATCTCCCACTGAACTGTGTATTATAAAAGCATTTAGATCATTTAGAGTTAGAAGAGATCTGGGAATTATAGGGTCATGGAGTTAGAATGAATAAATGAATGAAAAACAGTTATTAAGTGCTTACTGTGTGCAAAGCACTGTACTAATTGTTGGAGATACAAATAGAAAAAGAGAGTTAGAGCTAAGACATCAGAGGCCATCTCATCTAATCCTGCAAGTTGGATCATTCAGTCCAAGCCTTTCAGTTTACCAGTGAGGAAACTGAAGTCTAGCGAGGGTAAATAACTTGATATTGAACAGAACTAATAAACAGCAGAACCAAAATCCATATTCACACCTGCATGAAATCTTCCTCCATCCCTTGATCAGGAGGGACTTTCCTCCTCCAGTCCCATCTAGCACTTTGCCTTGCAACTCTATAATACACTAAGTATGTAATCCTGTGTGTTTTAGTTATTTCTGTCTGTACTTCATCCTTTTGCTAGACTATAACTCGATGAAGGTAGGGACCTGTCTTACAGAAAAGTTGTCTCTCCTCATGTCCCAGACACATCATTCTACACCAGGCAGGTGCTTAATAAATTGTTGTTGTTGTATTCGGATCTTCCTCATGACTTAAAACAGGGCCCTGCATAGGATAAATGTTCTATTAGTGGTTCTGAATTGAAATTAGTTTGCTATAGATTCTGGGATTGGTGTTTCTAGGTATTATTATACAATTGGTGATATGGCTTCTGCCTTAATTAAGGCATTAAATTAATTAATTAATGATTAAAAGAACAAATAAAATAACGTCATGACTTTACCAGTGACATCAGGAAATAAGCCTGTAGTAGTTTTCTACTAATGAGGATGGGCTTGTGTAGGTGCCTCTGGGTTCTCTTTTTCCTCCTTCTCCTTCTCCTCCTCCTCCTTCTTCTTCACCATTATCATAATTCCAGTGCCATTTTTCCATTACAAAAAGCAGTTAGGGGGCAGCTAGATGGCACAGTGAATAGAGCATTGACCCTGGGGTCAGGAGAACCTGAATTCAAATCTGACCTCAGACACTTAACACTTACTAGCTGTGTGACCTTGGGCAAGTCACTTAACCCCAATTGCTTTGCCTTCCCCCCTCCAAAAAGACCAAAAAAAAAAGCAGTCAGCATAGGCACCTTTATAATAGCCTAAAAAATAATAACTATGGGGGGGGGTGAGCCAAGATGGCAGAGTAGAAGCACAACCTCGACCTCCCTGAGCCTCCGGCTTCCACCTTCCCCAGTCCATGTAAAAAGGGGACTCTAAACAAACTTTGGAGCTGCAGAACCCACAAAATGACACAGAGCAGCTAACCTCCCGCTGAAGACAGGCTGGCAGGCTGGCAGGAATCGGCCAGCACAGCGCTCTGGGATCCAGAGCCGAGCCCAGCCACAAGCCTAGGCTTCAGCCCCAGGGTGGGCCTGACAAGCTGCCAGCAGGAGGGACTCCAGATCAGCAGGAGATGTGGCCATTTCCAGATTTATCAATACACAGATGTGAAGGACAAAGTGAGAGGTCAGTGCAGTCTGGACTTTGGGACCAGTAAGTGGGAGGGCATGGCTTTTGCCCCCAGGGCGAGAAGCCACTGAGGTGCCAGCACAGCCAGCCAGCCCCACGAGGCAGCTTCAGCTCCTGGCCTGCAGAGTGTAGAGGGACCAAGCACCACTCTGAGGGGTAATTGCTCTTGCTTTAATCTGCTTGGATCTGGATTGCAGTCTAGGGTGGACGTCCTGGGGTGTATGTCCAGCTTGCCAGAGCGTGTGGAGACCTCAGAGAGGGTACCTATCTAATACCTCCGGCAACTGAGAAAACCCCAGCATTTGGGGCGAAAGCTCTCCTGTCTGGTGGCAGAGTCCTACTGTGGCAAAAAGCCCAGGGGTCAAGTGACAGAGGGGCAACATGACCAGGCAAAGGTAACAAAGCAGACAGAAGGCTCCAACATTACACTCCTATTTTGGGGACAAAAAGGAGCAAAGCATGGAACATGAGGAAGACAGTGAAGTCAGAACTCCTGCACCAAAAGCTTTAAAGGAGAATATGAGCTGGTTGTAGGCCATCGAGGACCTTAAGAAGCAGATAAGAGAAGTGGAGGAAAAATTGGGAAGAGAAATGAGAACAATGCAAGAAAATTATGAAATGAGAGTCAACAGCCTGACTGAGGAAAATAATACTTTAAAAAACAGACTGATTCAAATGGCAAAAGAGGCTCAAAAAGGCAATGAGGAGAATGCCTTAAAAAGCCAAATTTGCCAGATGGAAAAAGAATCCCAAAAGCTCAATGAGGGGAATCATGGATTCAGAATTAGACTGGAGCAAATGGAAACTAATGACTTTATGAGAAATCAAGATGCTGTTAAACAGATCCAAACAAATGAAAGAATAGAAGGCAATGTGAAATATCTCATGGGGAAAAAACACTGACCTGGAAAATAGATCCAGGAGAGATAATTTAAAAATTATTGGACTACCCGAAAGCCATGATCAAAGTAAAAATCTAGAAATCATCCTGCAGGAAGTTCTCAAAGAAAACTTCCCTGATGTTTTAGAACCAGAGGGCAAAATAGACATTGAAAGAATTCACTGATCACCTCCTGAAAAAGATCCCAAAAAGAAAACTCCTAGGAATATTATAGCCAGGTTCTGGAATTCCCAGATTAAGGAGAGAATATTACAAGCAGCCAGGAAGAAACAATTCAAATATTGTGGAAACACAATCAGGATAACCCAGGATCTGGAAGCTTATACACTGAGGGATTGAAGGGCTTGGAATATGATATTCTGGAGGGCAAAGGACCTGGGATTAAAACCAAGAGTCACCTACCCAGAAAAACTGAGTATCATGTTTCAGGGGAAAATATGGTCATGCAGTGGAATAGGGAACTTTCAAGCATTCTTGCTGAAAAACCCATAGTTGAACAGAAAATTTGACATTCAGATACAAGAAGCAAGAAAATCATGAGAAGGTAAACAGGGAAAAGAAATAATAAGGAACTTATCAAAGTTGAATTATTAACATTCCTACATGGAAAAACAATAATTGTAACTTATGAAACTTCTCTTAGTAGTTGAAGGGAATAGAAATATATATGTGTGTGTGTGTGTGTGTATATATATATATGTCTATATATGAGGGTATATGGGCATATGAATACATATGTGAATGTGTATATATGTTTACAGGTACATATAGATAGAGGGCACAGGACCAATTTAACAGGAAGGGATGATACTTAAAAGAAGAAATTAAGAGGTGAGAGAGGAATATAATGAGAGGAGATGGGGAGAGACAGAATGGGATAAACTATCTCATACAGAAGGAGCAAGGGAAAATGGTTACAATGGAGGGGAGGAGTAGGAAGGCAAAAGGGAATGGGTCAACCTTATTCTCATTGAATTTGGCTTGAGGAGGGAATGAAATACACACTAAATAGGGTATCTCACCCTACAGGAGAGTAGGGGGGGAAGGGAATGAGAGAGGGGATGATGGAAGGGAGGGCTGGCTGGGGGAGAGGGAAGTTGGAAGCACCCACTTTTGAAGAGGGATGGGATCAAAGTAGAGAACAGAACAAGTGGGAGGTGGGATAGGATAGAGGGAAATATAGTCATTCTTTTACAATATATCTACTATGTTATTGTTTTTTTCGTTAGCCACACATATACATCCTATACTGAACTGCTTATCTTCCCAGTAAGAGTGGGGTCAAGGGAGGAAGGGAATGAATCTGGAATTCAAAGTTTTAAAATCAAATATTCAAATATGTATATATATATATATATATATATATATATATATATATATATATATAT